>NC_056727.1:1141086363-1141251363 GCF_019279795.1 Protopterus annectens | reverse complement strand
AATAAAATAGAAAAAATGAATTAAGTAAATACCATGGACAAAACTGAAGCTGAACTGAAATATAAAACGTAGTAAAAACATTGTGGAATGTTATTTGTAGTTGCTTCATAGTTTTCAATGATTTGAGATTCGATGAAATGAGTTTTCGATGAAATGGGTTTCTGACGATTTGGTCTCAATGGTTTGCAATTCAATGAAATGATAATTCGATGATATGAAGTGGAACCATATATATATATATATATATATATATATATATATATATATATGCTCCTGTATGCTTTGTCAGATGTAGTACAGTCTTTTTTTAATGTATGTTTCCTCCCTTGTAAGTACAGACTGTCATTTCCACTCCTGTCACTTGAAGAGAGCATCATGTAGGCAACCATGAAGAGTGGATTGGTCCCTTTACTCTCTGCCTCCCACATAATGCTCCATGCTGTAGGTTTTCTACAAACACCTTTGTCAAAATGGCTGAGAGTTTGTCTTCACTCTCACTTAGACTGGGGATATCTGTTTTTAAGGGTGAAATCTAACTGTCCCAAGGCCTGGAGGCTACCCAGCAATCCACTGGCAGTGAGGTGGGATTGTTTGGTGTTAATGAGTTCTAACCACAACTCTGAGGCTGCTGTTGAGTACAGCCTGCATTGCCCGTCTTTGTAGTGAGAACTAGTACATGTGATTTTTCCCAGCTACAGCTCATATGCTGCTTGGTGGGAAATCACAGAGGACCAGCCTGCAGTCCTCTCTCTTACTGACAATAACTGAGCTGGCTGCTTCCCCTCAGAACTGTAAATTGATATCAGGACTTATAGGGTTGCAGTCAGAACTTCATCTGTCCTCAAAGGGGAAGTGTTGAGACTTGCTTTGGTGTAAAGTATTGCAATGAGGATGCCAGTGAATGTCCCAGTAACACAATTTTTTTTTTTTGGTCAGCCAGATGATATTATTGAAGACTCGACGTTCTTTTAAAGAAATCTGTATACCGTTTGTCAATTTCAAAAGAGTTATACTGTAAATAAAACATTAAACAAACTCTCTTTCAACAGTTTTGCCAACAAAAACAATGTGAAACAAAGCAAGCCAATTACAACTCAAATTTAGCAGGAAGGAGCAGGTAAAGCCTTAGATCTTCGAGATGACTGCAACTTTCTGTCTATCCTTTCCCCATCCACAGTAGGAATAGGAGGTACATTGTAGAGTCATATTTCAGTATAGCAAGGGATAACAAGCAGTGAGTTTTACAGACAGTGTAACAGTGTTATGTTGTAGAATCTGTTCAGAAACTGTCACAAGTGTGACTTGCTGCACAGACACCTCCATGTCAAGAGTAAGCCTTACAGTTAATTAATAAAAAGACCATACATTGGGTACCCCCTCAAAAGATTAGGGCATCTGCTAGACTATAGTCTCAAAAAGGTACAAGGTCTTAAGACTAGTTTTGGAGTTAATCAGCTCTGAACAGGTCTGCCATCATAATGTCGTTCAGGATGGCAATTCTGAGGAATCTATTATTTCATAAAATCAGGGCTCTGATATTGTGAGTCTAGATGTTACAGTTAAATGTCTGTTTTCCAGCCTCAGGGAGGCTGTGCCACAGAAGGTATCTCAGATACCATGCAGCTTAGCATTATTTCAGGTTTTAGCTTCTTTTGGACTATCTACAGACCACAGATTCTTTACCAGACATTTAGCTCCAGTGTTTGCACATCTCAGAAAGCAAAACATAACCATCTTCCTTTATCAAGATGATTGCATGATAGATGCACAGACAAATGAATTAACATACTGCCTGTCCATTTTCTAGGAATAATTGCAAGGTATAATTCAGCGTCAGTAACACATCCAGAGGCTGTGGTAGATGGAACACTTTGAAATTTTTTTCTCTTTCTCAGTATAAACCGATTCAGAATCTTGGTCAAAATGACAAGCTGTTAGATCACAACAGCTGCGGAAAACCGTGGGTATAGCTCCTCTTGGAATATTCTAGTACCTTGTATAAGATTACATATGAGAAATTAACTGTCAGAAATCTTTTAAACCAGCCTTTAGGTCCATTGGACATGATTTATATTTTTCAGTATGTAAGGAAATAATTCCTATTGTAGTCAGGTATCATACACCTATCCATTAAGGTAATCTTTATGTCCTGCAACCAGAGGGCATCATTTTATAGATTTAGATTCTTCATATAAGTTTTGGTCAGCCCACTTCAGCAAACTGTTGTACTGGTCTCAACAAGAAAGATCCGTTCTTATTCGCCTGAAGGAGTTTTAAAGCAGTTTACAGTGCCTTAACAGCCTTTCAGGACAGTTCTCAGTCTGCCAAGATTCAGATGAAGACTTAACAATACAGCTGTAGTGTGGTACGTAAACAATGAGAAGCTAGATCTTTCCATCCTTACAGGATGTCAGTCCAGACCTGGAATTGAGTATTGTAACACAGGTTTCAATTTTCAACAGTTTTTATTTCAGATTTGTAGAATTCGTTAGCAGATGCTTTAAGCAGAAAGATAATGTTGTCTCATGAATGGAAGCTGGATCCACAAATTCTTCTGGACATTGTACAGATGTGGGGTCTTCCATAAGATAATCCTTTTTAATATGCTTTTTGCATTACTTCCTGTCACTTACAATCCCCCTCATATTAATCATGTACCTATTTTTTTCTTGTTCATTGACAACTCCTCTGCTGGATGAGCTGGGAAGAGAGCTGCCACAAGGCAGTTATGAATATGGTTCATGCCTCTGTCTGTTTTGTCCTTCTGCTGTACCAGGGTGGGAGCATCCTTGTCTTGGCAGTCTGAGGTTTAGCTTACCCCCCCCCAAAAAAAAACAGGGCAATCTGAGTGCTTCAGGCTCGACCACAAATGGAACTTGATTGGGACCCAGGCAATAGAATTGAACAGTGATCTCCCCACTCAAAAGGCAACATTGTTCATTATGTAGACCTAAGGGACTTTTTTTGTGAGTAAATCCTACAGGTGTCATCAATCACTCAGTCACAGTTTGCCACTGTTTTGTTCCTCCATTGCCCCACCTCTTAACATGGGGCATCTGGGTCACAACTGGGGTCTTGTTCTTCTGCACCAGGGTGCCAACAGAAGAGGACTTATTTTACCAAACTTCACAGCAGTCAGACCTCGAGCTTTTCCTCCCTCATTCCTTATGAAATGTTGTAGAAAGGTGTTTTCTCTATTCCTTGGCCTCAGACCCTGATGTGTGTTTTCCCACTATTTTCCTTTCATTCAAAAAATGTTACACAAAGCAAGACAGAAATATTTGATATTAATAGCTCTGTTTTGTTGAGATAACAGTGATATTCATTAAATGAACTTGGCCACTCTTCCAACATGGCCCCTGAATCCATATAAATCCTTAATTAAAAAACAGTGAGGCAAGTTACTGCATCTCCAGCTTAAAACTCTGAATCTGACAGACTGAAGCTAGAACTTTGTTTCTTAGCAGCAACTGCTTTTTTGCCAAAGACTTGAACTTCTTAAGGAAAACCAGGAGACCTAATGCAATAAGTCCTCCTCACAAAAGCGGAGGAAGTTTGTGACTTTACCTGCTTTAGTAGGTCTCCACCTTTTGCACTGTCCTCTTGGACTCTCTAAACCATTTGTTTGACTCACACCTGGCATATTCATTACAGTTCATGCCTCTGTATACTTGCATTTTCACAAATAATTAATAGAACCCTCTTGATAAGGCCTTCCTAAAAGGATATCTTCACCTAAGGGCACTGAGGAGACATAAAATATATCCCTTTGGCTCACAGTAAGATATACTAGGGAGAAATTATTTTCACTGTGTGTGTCTTGTGGTGTGTTTTGTTGGAGCGGGCTTGTTTTAAATGCCTGTGTAGTGTAGGTAGGTGTTCAGTCTAGGGTGGCTGTTCTGTACTTGTGTGTAGTTAGAGTTGAATGTGGACACAGTGTATGTTTTGGTTTGAGTGCTGTGTGTGTATGTTAGCATGAGATATTTTGCTTTTTGGTACTGTGTTTGTTAATGTTGTGTGAAAGATTGTATGGTGTGTACGTATATTTTTCAGCAGGGAAGATTTTGTTCTGCCTCGGGGGGGGGTGGGTCTATATTGTATATATTGCTTATGCTTTGGTAAGCTGTATTTTTGTTGAGATTGCTTTACAGTGTGATGAGAGATAGTAGTTACCCACAGGTTGATGAACAAATGAAGTTATCGGATCCGAATCGGATCTGAGCCGGCAGCTTTATCCAGCCAAGATCCGAGCTCCAAGCTCCTCCCCCTTACCCATAACCCCCTGCCATCCCTCTCTGTCCTCAGATCTCGTTTGCCGCGGCTTATTCAAGCATCTAGAACGAGTTTCCACACGTAGGGTTTCGTGAGTTTTATATAAAAATTTCCCTTTCTTTGACCTATCAAACCGTTTAATTCATAGACGAGTGAGGGTTGTTTCCCCTTTTCTGTTAAATTGCTAAACTTGTTAGTAATTTTTTTCTTTTAGTTAGTTTAGTCTTCTCCCCTCCCCCCGTGTGTGTGAAGGTGTGTGCGTGTTGGGCCTATTTTGTAACCATGTCTGAGGCCCCGAAAGCATTTTTTTTTTTCCAAATGCACAGAGTGTGGCCATAAGCTATCCCTAGCAGATGGCCACACTCGGTGTGTTATCTGCCTTGGGGTTGACCATCTCTCCTCGGGCTGCACAATTTGTGCAGCCTTCAACCCCAGGGCTTTGAGGGACAGTAGGTCAAAGCTGATTCTGAAGGGACTTCTGCCCCCGGACTCGGCTTCGTCCTCTTCTCCCTCGATGGCACCAGCTGCGACTGCGGCAGTCCCACCTTCCATCCCTGCTCCCCTTGGCTCAGGAGGAGAGGGAATCTAGGATAGATAAACACCACAAGCGGCGGGCCGAAGATTCCTCTCCTAGGATATCCGGGCCTGCTCCTTCCCAGCTCCATTCACCTCGTTTTTCCCCGGAGCCGGAGGAGGAGACCCGGTCACCTTCGAGGTCGAGGCGGCACTCCAGGCCAGCCTCGTCTAGATCAACCCGAAGTTTGTCCGATGCAGATATGGACCGGATGATGCGTAGGTTTCTCCAGGTCCTACTGCAGATGGGAGTGCTCCTGCCTCCCCCCCTCTGGGGGGGAGCTCGACCCCATTTTTCACCCCGATTGCTCCTTCTCCAACCCACTTCCGGGGTTAGGAGCCGTCAGATCCAGGTAGCATCGGAGCCGGGGGAGGCTCGGCACCGATAGTACACTCTACTTCAGCTCCGACCGCCCCCTCGAGTTTGTCGGGTCCTTTTTCGGATCCGAGCTCTTGGATCCGTGAGCTGAGCTTCGATCCAGAGGTGTCAGTGTGTCTTTGGCTCCATCTCGGTTGGAGCATACTGGCCCTTCGGATCCAATTGCATCGGCGCCGGCTCTGGTCCACGGCTCTGATCCGAAGGGACTGCTCTCTGTGGAGAGGGTCTTGTCGAGGGATTCGAGACCCTAGGCTCCTGCTACTGTTCCACCCTCCACTTCCTCTCAGACGGGCCTACCTTCCATCACCCGGCCCCATGGACAGCCTGCGCCTACGTCCCAGATGGTTCCCTTAGAGGAACAGGATGTGGCTGGTGAGGCATCTTCGGACAGCCCCCCCACCGAGGAGGTTCCTCACAAACGTAAGTGAAGAGGCGGCACTTGGACTCACCCGAGTCCCTGACAGAGGACACAGACTTAGAGGAAGGGGAAGGTTCCCCAAGGTCACCACCCCAAGGACGTCTCCTTCAGAGACATTATGGAAATGCTTCGTATTAGAGGGGGGGTGGTCAGCCTAGAAACCTTCCTCCGATGAGTCTGTGTTTCTGGAGGCGTTTGACGCAGGCCCGTCTACCTCTTGGGTGTCCCCTCCCTCCAATCCCATGGTAGATCTGATCACTACAAGGGCATGGAAGGAACCGGACACTGTGGAGCCCATACCAAAGAGACCAGACAAAATCCTCATTCCACCCACAGATAGGACGGTTTGGAGCAAGGGTGCTCCGGTAGATGCCATGGTGGTGGCTCCTGACCGCCCCCACCAGGCATCTACTAAGTTCAGCCAGGAATTACTTCCTTCATTTGGCCTCTCATCTGGGAATCTCAATCAATCTCAAGAAATCCTCCCTTCAACCAACTCAAATCTTGAATTTCATAGGGGCCAGGATAGACACAAACCTGTTGAGGGTCTTCCTAACTCCGGACAGGCTTTGAACTTTGACACTCCACGTGCTGGCCCTCCTACAATCCTCTGCTCCTCCAGCGGAATTGGTGCTGAGGGCACTAGGTTCCATGGCTGCGGCCATCAATTTGTCACCCCTAGCTCGTCTAAACATGATGGTCCTACAATGGACCTTGCAGGTTCAATAGTGCATCCTGCAACATCCGCTAAGTGCATCTATCCCCCTCAGCAAGGTTTGCAGGATATCCCTACTCTGATACTAGCTGTATTAGATTTTTTGTCATATCTATTTGACCAAGGTGCCAGCTCCTCTATGGTCAAAGTCCAATTAGCAGCGATTTCCCACTTTCATGTGGGAAGTGATCTCGGTCCTTTAGCTTCTTCTAAGATTTGCAAGACTTTCTTAAAAGGTACTTTCTTGTTAAGACCTCCTGTTAAGGATGCGGTCCCTCCGTTGGATTTAACCTTTGTTCTCCAGGCTCTTACTGGCCCTCCCTTTGAACCTGCAGCTTCGGTGGATCTAAAATGTTTATCTTGGAAAATGGCCTTTCTCATTGCTACCCCTTCGGCTAGAAGGGTTTCGGAGCTTCAAGCCCTTTGTGCCAAACCTCCATACCTGGTCTTTCATAAAGACAGAGTTTCCCTCAGGACCAATCCCTCCTTTTTGCCTAAAGTTGTCTCTGAGTCCAACATTAATCAGTCTATCAATTTACCGTTTTTTTTCCCCCAAGTTATCATAACAAAGGTGAATACAAATTACATTCTTTGGACGTGCACAGACAATTGAGGTTCTACTTACACAGGACTGCTGAACATAGGAAATCTGAGCAACTCCTTGTATTCTTTGCTAAACCCTTTTTGGGTAAACCTGTGTCAAAAGCTACATTGTCCAGATGGATTTCCCAATGTATACTTCTCGCATTTAAGAGTTCTGGCCAACCTGAACCTGTCGGAGTTCACGCCCATTCTGCTCGATCGATTTCTACTTCTGCTGCCTTTTGGTCCAGAGTGTCCTTGGATGACATTTGTTCAGCAGCCACTTGGGCTTCATCCCATACCTTTATTACCCATTACAAGTTGGATATAATTTCCAGAGGGAGGGCGTTCTTTGGCTCTGCAGTGCTCCGGAATATCCTTCCATGAGGACCTCCCAAGTTTTTGGTAGCTGGGGACTCTGTCCCACAGGTTGATGAACAAATGAAGTTAACTACTTCAGATAAAGAAGTTATGTACTCAACGTAACGTTCCATCTGAGTAGGTAACTTCATTTGTCAGCAACCAACCCCCCTCCGTCTCCCTAACCTGTAGTTCTTCCTTTTAGGATATTTGTGCTTTCTTTCCAGATGACATCAGGTTAGGATGTTTAGCTGATCCTTGTTTTGTAGTATTCTGTAATACTATAGCAAACTCGATCTGAGGACAGAGAGGGATGGCAAGGGGTTATGGGTAAGGGGAGGAGCTTGGAGCTCGGATCTTAGCTGGATAAAGCTGCCAGCTCGGATCCGATACCCACAGGTTGCTGACAAATGAAGTTACCTACTCAGATGGAATGTTATGGTGAGTACATAACTTCTTTTTTTTTACCCCACTGCAGTTGGTCACTGAAGGCTAAGAGATTTTTCTCCATTATATGTCTTTTGTCTTTGGTTTCTAATTATACTAGCTTTGATTTAGGATTATACCTCTCAGCTTCTTAGAGCAAGAAATCTGGACAATGCCAAAAGGCTCAAAAGTAGAGACAATTTTTAAATATTGCTCTTACACACTTAGTTGATGGAATAACAGGTTTTGCATTAGCATGAATTTTCTGAAGGGTATGAAGTCTGAAACTCAAATGTTTGTCATTATTTTTTAACTTCAATCTTTAATGATTTGCCACTAATTTGCCATGAAACCACAATTTTATGAAAAACAGACCAAAATATGAGGCAAAAATCTGGACAGTTAAGAGGTATGCTTAGGATATATAAAGTTGTGTGAGGGGCGTTTGCCCCCCCGCAGAAACAATTTTCATTTTCCACTTGTCATTTTATTTAGGTTCTGTTTGGCTTGATGGAACCCTTTTAACTTGATGGTTTCATTTTCAAATATTGATTCTTGATGTATCTTTATATCAGTGATTCAAAGAAGTTCCAGTGTTATATGCAACTCCAGACCCCCCCACCAACATTCCATTTTTAAAACGACTTTTCATTTTGAGACTTAAGATTTTTAGTTTTAGCTGTTGCAGTAAGAATGTAATGTATGTGTAGAAAAACAGCAGGTGCAAAAATGTGGGAATTTGATTTTTCATATTTGTATCCCATTTTTTTCAGAAAATTCATTTTGAATGTTTGCAACTGAACTACACTACTGCAGTGTTTAATTTTAGAGCTGTTCACATTAGCATAGGAGGTGTGGACAAATGACTTGTCTGTTTTTGTTCAAATATTTGAATTATTTTATGGAGATGTACATGCTGAACAGTATTTTTAAGTAGTACCTACCCGCAAAGAGTATTTATTTCTAGCAGGTGGTTAAATTTACAAAGATTAGCACATGGAGTCCAGAGCACAAGCCAAACGCTTTTGAACTATTGAATAGCAAAACAGTACTTTCATGGATACTTTGCCTGACATAGTTTCATGTTTGAAGTTAATTGACACTAAAGTTGTATACATTTAAACCAACCATTTTACATTTATGTAGACTGTTATTAAATAGACTCTTGTGTTTTAACTTTCTGGCTGATTGTTTTGCTGGTCTGTGTTTTGCATAACAGCTGCAAGACTCTTCCCAGCTGTTTTTTCTCTTCTCATTTTCTGATTGATTTTCTGTTACTTTTTCCCAATGTCTTTGCTGGCATCCAACCAGAGAAATTACTAGCGAATAACTGAAGTTTATCCAGTTGGATAGTTTTTACTGTTCGTTTTTTCACAATTACAGTTTTCACACTAGAAGACTTCTGATCAACCTGTTGATCAGTGTGTAGCCATCTTAGAAATCCAACCCATTTGAGTGTTAAACCACAATTAGAAAGTGTTTGTCTGTACTAGTTAAGCGATTGGCTAAGGTGTTGCCAAAATTGATAGGCATAGATAAATGTGGTTTTGTGCATGAGAGGTAAATGAAAACATTTGGTATAGTTAAATATCAACAGAACAATGATGATGGTACAGAGGGAAGAAGGATGTAAGAAAGTTCCACTATTTTGATGGGTACTAATGCACAGAAAACATTCTATAAAGTAAGCTGGTATATCTTGAGCAGGACAGTGGTAGCATTTTCATCTCTGGATAGAATAACAGATTTAATTAGAAAGCTGTATGAAGGGTCACAGGCAGGTTTCCTCTTCTATCAACTGTATTTGAAAAGAGGAACAAAGTAGGGGTGTCCTCTTTCATCTTTGTTATTTGCTTTATATTTAGAGTCACTGGCAAAGAGAATAAAAGACTCAGAAATTCAAGGTCATAAATTATATGGTATTCAAGAAAAGTTAGCTTTATTTGCAGATGATATTATCTTGTATTTGGAAAAACCCAGAAAATGACATTTCGGAGTTGTGTAACATTTTTTGGTCCCCTTGGAGGCCTCATCCTACCATCCTGGCTTCCATTGTCCCTCCTACTCACTGGGTCTATCAGCCATCCTCCTAACCTCCCAGGACTATTACAGTGTAGCTTGGGCCAGTCATGGATCATAAGGGCATCCTGAAGAGACTGTTGTCTGTGCTTCTGTCCATGGGTGGGGGGGGTTCTTTTACATGCCCAACCTACTCCCTTCCCCAGCCATCCTTACTCATTGACTACATCTGCAGGCAGCTCCTTTCTTTGAATCATGTCTCCCCTTAGGTAGCATCATTAGGTGCCCTTCCACCCTGGATGGGCATGCCCATCCTACTCTGCTACTCTGTCAGTCACCTAATTGAATCTGGAACACCTGGGTCTTAGGGCTTTGTCCCCTCTACACCACTGGAGTGGCTGTGTTGTGGAAAATTTTGAGTCAATTTCAGTATACAAAATTAGTTAAGATAAAGCAAAGGCTATAGCAGTAAACTTTGTAGCCATACATGAATTGGTTCAGCAATACCTATATTTATAGGGACATAATAATTATTTTGGTAGATGGATTAAATGGATTTTGTTGTGGCAGTTAAGGATATGTGGGAAGAGGCCAAACAAAAGATAATAAAATAAATGAGAAACTAGCTCTTGATTGTGGATATGGGTGGTAAGATGCAAACAATAAAAAAAGTTTTGAGTTCCTTTAGTTTTGTATATATGTCAGATATATTTTTATCAACCTGAGAAGAAGTTGTAGATGATAATTAATAGAGATGTAGGTGGTGCATTTGGGAGAGGAAGAGGGCAAGTGTTAAGTGGTAAAAGACTATCTTCCCCATAGAACAAAGTGGATTTGGATACCTTAATTTGAAAGGATACTTTAGAGCTGTGCAGTTAAGGCACATTTACATATCACAGGCAGTGGAGTATAAATCAAAATGGAAGGAGATGATGGGGGGTGGGGTTGGAAGTAAGGAGAGAGTAAGGTTTTGGATGCTGGTCCTGAAAGGAAATAACCATAAATGGTAGTACTAAGTGAAAGACCAGCTCTAGTAGAGTTTTTAGTTGAGTCTCGAACAGAAGTTGCTGTTAATGGGAATATTAGTACGGCAAATAAAATATTGCATGATAACTATAAGAATCAATCAGAGGAGGTTAAAATGATTGGTTAGAGACACTGGAAATGCAATTTACAAAGAAACAATGAGAAGAAATCTGTGTGGCTCCCAGCTATGGAGCTATGTCCAGGAGGTTTAGGGTTTTTGCTTGGAAGAGTTTGCACAATTATTTTGTATCCCAAGTAGACTTCACAGAATTATTTCAAAGTTAGATGGCAAATGCTGGAGGTGTGATAAGGAAAGAGTGAGGTAACTGGGAACATGTATTTTTGCGAGCTGACAGATTTTAAAAATTCTCTACAGAGTACTTAGCATTCAGGGAGTGTATGGCTGTAACTAAGGAAATTATTATTTTTTTTGAGCTGGGGCACATGATCTGAAATGCCTAGATGTAGTAAAGCCTTATTGAATGTAATGCTTTTGGCAGTCCAAAAAGTGATTACTAGAAAACTGAATAAAATCTAAACCAGCTGTAATTGAAGTACTGAGTATTGTAACAAACTGGATGTGGGATCTCTAAAAAGGGGGGAGGAGAAAATTACATAGAAATAAATGAAATTTGTGAGAACTGTATGTGTATATATATATATATATATATATATATATATATATACACACACACACACACACACACACATACACAAACACACACAGAATAATGTCCAAATGTTCAGGAGGAAGAGGAGTGAGGTTTCAGGGAAGGGAGGAAGTTGTGTGGTAATTGCTAAAAATAAAATATATTTGCACGCTTTAAGAAAATAATGAAAATGTCACTGTGGTTTGGGTACAAATGACATTATGACATTATGTAAATTGTGATGTAATAATGATTAAAAATGAATTGGGTCTATATGAAAGTGGGTCTAAAGGGTCTTTACCCACTCTGGGTAATACAGCTGCCGCAGCTGTCTTCCAAGATGATGGTACTTCTTCCCTTTTTAAAATGTTGTTAAGCAAAACCTTCCAGGTCTTCTTTCTTTGTCCCTTCCTAACCTGCAGACTCCATCAGGAATACCACATGGTCCTGGAGATTTCCCTATTGATTAATTATATATCACTGTTTTTATCTAATCTCTTCCTGTGTTAGCTGTCAGTTGTTGAGCCTTATCTTCGCATAATTAAGGCTTCTATAAGTATTTCCATTTGTGCCTTTTGCCTTTTCTTGGTTTCAGCGTGCATCAACTTTACACATATTTTATAAAGCTTCCAAAATGTCTCTAACACGACTATAGGATTTGTGGTTATTTTTATTGTTATAGGCTCCCGAAGTTGAGCAGTAGCTCTTTCTACTTCCTGTTGCCTAAGTGCTGAAAGTTTTTGTGCTCTGGATTTATCAAAAATAGTTGTTTAACAAGATGTTACAATCGAAACATATAAAATCGTGCAACCAGTCATTACATACAATTTGATGAAAGTCCTAGTAGGCAACTTTTTGTGATATTGGGAAAAAAATACATCAAGAAACACAGTGTACAAAACTGCATGCTACAGTGTGCGTGCAGAAAAAGCTGCAGTGTGTAACTTGAGCACAGGCCCAGCGGCTGCTTGATAGTATGCTCTTACTCTGTTACCTGCACAGCATAAGGTTGCTGCTTCATGATTTGCTCCACAGACTAAAAATTGTTAAGCTTATAATACCATCAGTACTGTTCAGTGTTGTGGTCACTATTTATGTAACTAAGTCTCACGCTTTACTATGGGGGCATTAAGGGGCATGAGCAGGGTCTACCTGTGGTTTTGAAGATGGTTTTGAGGAGAATGTAAAGTTTTCTACCCATGTCGAAGACCTTCAGGCTTTCCATGCTCTTAATGTATTTTTTTCCTGATATCATACAGAATCGGCAGCTTAAACTTTCGACAAACTCTGTATGATGACTAGTTGCATGAATTTGTATGCTTCTATTGTAACATAGGGATCCATTTGAACAAATAGCTTTCTAAACTAATGCATATCATTAATACTCCTTTATTTTCCCAGTCAATCCCTTTTAGTAACTGTTATTTGTTTCCCATATCTCTTTTTCTTTTATTTCTTCCATGTTTTAAACTCTCATTTTATTCCTTCACTGTCTGCCCTTCTGATGAAATTATCTTCCCTAATAATGCTTGAATCAATTCCAGTACCCATGTCTTCAATTCCTCCTTTTAACAGATAAGAAGGAAAACACCACTGTCTTATTTTCTTTATTACCCTGCATATTTGTCTTAGTTTTATTGGTACATGATTTAACAATAGTTATTGGATGTGTCTCAAAGCTGTAAATTGAATATACATGCTCATGTTTAATATAATTTCTGTGCAGTCTAGCCCAGTTATTGTACCAGGGGAAATAATGTGTGAATTCTGATGTTCTTCGTGTTTCACTGTTGCAGTCATCACACTTGGGTTATTTGCCTGCAGGTAGCCCTCAGTCGGCCCGAATACCAGAGACTTAGTATTTCTGCATCGGTTGCTGTCGTTTCAGGACTGACGTCAGGGGTATAAAAACAGGCAGCCGAAGCCATTACATCAGTCTTTCTTTCCTAGGAGCCCGAAGCAGAAGCAGTTCGCATGAGTGCCAGTCGGCCACTACCTGAGTTTTCGTTTACGAATTGAAACATCCTGAAGTCTTCTAAAGCTAAGTATCACATTGGGAATCTTTTTGTCTTGCTCTAACAGATGTCAGAAAAAGTTAACAATTGTCTTGCCTTTGGAAAGCAAATACCACACCGAGATTTTCATTCTTACTGTGTCACCTGTTTAGACCCAGACCACGACGTACCTCACTGTCGGTTTTGTGCCTCGTTCAACGCCCGAACCATTCATCGTCGGGCCGTTATTGTCACTAAATACCTTCGTTCTCGATCTCCGTATTCCAAAATGGCTTTGGTATGCCATCTGACTACCGATATTCTGAAAAAACATAAGGATAAAGGCAGGGACAGACGGCACAGGTCCAAAGCTGCCGACGACGCTTCCGTTAAGCTAGTAGCCAGTTCGCCGGTACTCAGTGAGTTGCTTTGGCAGCCTCTGATGCCTGCTTCAATGTCTTGCAGGCCTCTACCGAGACATGTTCGGAGTCTGGTATGCCGCGAGACTCTTCCTCGACCATGGAACCTGCGGATGTCTCTAACTTGGATGGGTCTGGAGCCGCTGAGCAGGCACCGGCTTCTGAGGAAGTTCTTTGCACTACCACTGTTCGACACAAACCGATAACTTCAGTTGTGTCTAAAACTACTGAGTTTCTAAGGCCAAGAGTACGCGCTATGCCTAGAAAACCGACGACCAAAGTGCATGCACCTGCTCCCTTGCCACAACATAAAATGCTTAGAATGGCAGAAGACCTTATTATGCTGATTAGTGGGAGTCAACCTTCCCCTGCTAAGAGAAAAAGAAATCAGTCCCCAGCAGCTTTAACAGACCAAGAGTACGACGACTTTGAGGTTTCTGACTATGAAGACATGCCTTTATCTGCTTATGAGGATTCAGATGCAGAGGAATCCATTCCCTCTGCCTCTCCTCCAGAGGATTTTTCTTTTGGTGAAACCTTACATACTTTAAGAGAACATTTCCATTGGGAATGCCAAGACTATCCTCAGTCCAAAAAGAGACTCAGAGAATTTCTAGACTTGCCACAACATAAGCCTTTAGCAATACCCCCAGTCCTGGAAGTTGTTGATGATGTCTTTATGGAATCCAGTCTTACTCCTGATACTTTACCCTCTGCCCCTAGGAAACCAGACAGGTACTACAGAGTACCTGACTCTCTTAAATCCCTTTTCAAAAATCCTACTGCTGACCCAGAGATAATTTCCTAGGGGCCTAAATGTGTCAAGACAACTACAGCTAAGAATCCCACCCCTTTGGTCAGGGATTCCAGAACTTTGGACAGATGGGGTAAGAAAGTATGTTCTTCTGCAACTCTCGCCATTAGGGCCCTGAATTGTCAGTTTCACATGCTGAAGTATCAGCAACATATTATGGAACTTATTAAGCAAAAAATAGCTACCTTTACAGACTGTGCAGAAAATAAAGAATTGCAGGAACTTATGCATTCTGCAAGCCAAGTCAGCAAGCATACATTGCAGTGTGGCTTTCATGCCCTAGAAGCATCTTGCAGGGCAGCAGTCACTGGTTCTGTACTGAGAAGACATGCTTGGCTTAAGGAGCAGACCTTGCCAAACCATGTCATATCAAACTTATTAGACGCTCCTTTGAACAAGGACAATCTGTTTGGCACCAAAGCAGAAGAGGTTTTTAAAAAGATGGAAGAAAAAGCTAAAGCTAGGCAGATAGTTAAATAATTCTTACAAGTGCAGCCTCCTAGATTCAGTAGGCATTGCTCCTCGAAACACTGGTCCTCTCCAGCCCCCTCCAGGCCATCTCAAACTAGACTCAGGGGAAACAGACCACCCAGACTACAGTCTCAGGGTATGCAGAGATCCAAGCAATGGAGTGCCCCCACCCCCAAAGCAGGGAGTGCTAAGCCATCTCCTACGGTAAGACCTCACAATGACTTCTCTACTCCACTCCCCACCTCTGCCCAGCCGCTTATGCCCCTAGGAGGAAAACTTGCCCTTCATGCAAAAAACTGGATGTCCATCACCAAAAACCGATGGGTCCTCAACATCATATCCCAGGGATACAAATTCTACTTCCACTCGCTGCCAACCCCAAAAGGGTTCCCAGACCTTCCTCCAAACCAGTGGGCAGAGGCACAAAACCAAGTTCTATCCCTGCTGTCTGTAAGGGCAATTCAGCCTGTTCCTGTGGGAACAGATGAGTCAAGTATTCTATTCCAGACTTTTCCTGGTACCCAGAAAAGAGGGCACTTGGCGCCCAATCCTAGATCTTTCAATTCTCAACACCTTTCCTGATGGTACCAAAATTCAAAATGCTCACCCTGCAGCAGCTTCTACCTATGCTAGCCAAAGATGCCTGGTTAGTCATCCTAGACTTAAAAGAAGCCTATCTGCACATCCCTATAAGGGAGTCATGCAGGAAATATCTTCACTTCAGGGCAGGGTCTATGCATTATCAGTTCTCTGCACTTCCCTTTGGCTTATCCGCAGCTCCCAGAGTATTCACAAAATGCCTGGCTCCAGCCATTGCTTACTGCACACCGAGAAATATTCAAATTTACCCGTACTTGGATGATTGCCTGATTCAGGCCGACAGTCAGGAAATGCTGTTGCAGCACCTGACATTTGTAAAAAAACCTTCTAACCTCCCTGGGGTACACCATCAATGAAAAGAAATCAAAACTAGTCCCCAGTCAAAAGATTGTATTCCTGGGAGCAAGCTTGGACACAGCATCCCAGATGGCATTCCTCACTCCAGAAAAGCAAGCCTATTTGACAGACTGTTTTACTCAAATGGCTACCATAACCCAGCTATCTGCAAGGAAAATCCTGCAGGCCCTAGGGTTCATGGCCTCTTGCATCCTTCTAATTCCATATGCCAGACTGCATATGAGGAAACTTCAATGGTACTTAAAACATCTTTGGTGCCAACATTCTCAGGACCTGGAAACCATCATTCCTATCATACCTTGTCTAAGGACAGAGTTTCTTTGGTGGGCAGCAGCATGCAACTACAACAAGGGACTGTCCTTTACTCAACCCCACACCGACCAGACCCTAACCACAGATGCAACAGACTGTGCCTGGGGGGCACACATGGACAGCAAGTACATTCAGGACCACTGGTGCCAAAGTCAATTTCATGTACACATCAACCAGAAAGAAATGCTAGCTGTGCAGCATGCTCTGAAAGCTTTCAGATCCCTACTCTCACCAGGACACCTGCTAATAAAAAACAGACAGCACCACAGTTATGTGGCACATCAACAAGCAGGGGGAACCCACTCTTGCCCATTCTGCAGGCTAGCCATGGCCCTGTGGAACACGACTTTGGACATGCAGGTCCATCTGCAAGCTCAATTCCTGCCAGGCAAACAAACCCCACTGGCAGATGACTTAAGCAGAAATCTCCTAGACCCACACGAGTGACAATTAGAGCCCACCACCTTCAACCTTCTGATTCAGATATGGGGGACCCCAGAGGTGGATCTATTTGCCTCCCCCTGCAATCACCAGCTCAGCAAATTCTGCACCAGGACACCTCACAGCAGGACCTGGAAAGTGGATGCACTATCCTTCCAGTGGGTAAACCTCTCAATTTATGCATTCCCCCCTCTGCCTCTGCTCTCAAGTGTATTACTTAAGATAAGACAGGACAGATCAAGGGCAATCCTGATTGCCTCGGATTGGCCACGCCAGCACTGGTACCTACTACTGCGCAGCCTGTCACCGGTGCCACCCTGGCACCTACCCTAGATCCCAACCCGCCTCACTCAGCAGGGGGGACAGATCTTGCATTCACAACTGCAAATCCTGAATCTTGCAGCCTGGCTTATTCCTTGAATTTTCCCCCAGTGACCGGCCTAAGCAAGCAAGTGCTGGATGTCATTCTTGAAGCCAGAAGACCCAGTACAAGGAAATCCTATGCTGATAAGTGGACAAGGTATTCTTCCTGGATTCTGTCTAAAGGAGAGGACACAGCATGGCCCTCCTTACCTTTAATCCTGGATTACCTAGCAGACCTACTCCACAGAGGCCTGTCCTTCTCCTCCATTAAGATCCATGCCTCTGCCATCTCGGCTCATTACAACACTGAGCCACCTCTCTTCTCTCACCCTCTCATCAAACAGTTCCTGGGAGGGGCAAACAACTTAAGGCCACCAAGGAGAGCACCCAGCCCTGCTTGGGACCTTATCTTTGTACTGGAAAAACTCACACACCCCCATTTTGAGCCTGCAGCGTCAGTAGAATTAAAATTTCTCTCTTGGGAAACAGCCTTGCGTCTGGCTATCACTTCATCTAGAAGAGTGTCTGAGTTACAAGCACTTATGACTGTGGAACCCTTCATTATTTTTCATGCTGACAGGGTCTCTCTCTCAGCATTAACCTCTCCTTTATGCCTAAAGTGGTGTCCAGTGTGGCTCTCAACCAATCTATCCATTTGCCAACCTTCTTCCCTAATCCTCAAAATAAAGGAGAAAGGATCCTGCACTCCTTGGACATGCACAAACAGCTTGAATTCTACCTTGATAGGACTAAGCCCTCCAGGAAATCTGACCAGTTACTAGTCAGTTTTGCACCTGGGGCAGAGGGCAAGGCCATTTCAAAACAAACAGTTTCCAAATGGATAGCACACCGTATCCATTTCTGCTACAAACATCATGGTAAACCAACCCCTCAGGGGGTCAGAACACATTCCATTAGGGCAACCTCTACCTCTATAGCATTCCTCGGGGGAGTCCCTACCAGGGACATTCTGGAAGCTACTACCTGGAGTTCTCTACACACCTTCACCAAGCATTACCACCTGCCTATCTTTTCCAAATCCAGGGGAGGTTTTGCATCAACAGTCCTGCAGGGCATACTATCCAGCCCCAATTCTTCTTGACTGCCTCCACTCTTTATTCAGCTTTGGGAATCAACCCAAGTGTGATGACTGCAACAGTGAAACATGAAGAACATAGTACACTTGTGTACACTTACCATAAATGTAGATGTTCGAGTGTATTCACTGTTGCAGTCCTGGTTTCCCACCCTCCAGCCCCTTGTCTCTCTCTCTCTCTCTCTCTCCTCTCTATGTCTTTTACTCACCCCTTACAGGGCTATTGGTATTTACTTTTTACTGGTGGTGTTTTTCCCACCATAACTTAGCTCCCTATTTGGGGGGCTCCTGACATTTGGGGCAAGAAAAACTGATGTAATGGCATCGGCTGCCTGTTTTTATACCCCTGACATCAGTCCTGAAGCGACAGCAACCAATGCAGAAATACTAAGTCTCTGGTATTCTGGCCGACTTAGAGCTACCTGCAGGCAGATAACCCAAGTGTGATGACTGCAACAGTAAATACACTTGAACATCTACATTTATGGTAAGTGTACACAACTGTACTTTTCTATTACTGAATTCACATCTTTCTTACCAAGGATGCTCATATATTTCTTCAGAGGTGTACCCTCTTTTGTTATAGTTTCCCTTCTAAGACCCCTGATACTCCCTTGCTATTGCAGATCAGGTTCCAGTCCTCTCCTATAAGTAGTATAGTATTCTCTGCTAAAAGCTAATTATTCCTTTCAAAATTCTCTTAAGCTCTGTAATAGTAGTTTTAGGTGGAATATACTTCCTCCCCTGTCAGTAGCCCCTTACTACCACAAATCTTCCTCTTCTGTCAGTGCTGAAGCCCCTCTAACATATAGTATTATTATTTCTCCCCTTTTCCTTTATCCCTGATATTCTGCTGCATGACCATCCTGAAGTCCTTACCTCATCAGTTTAATATGCGTATTTGTATACAAATGTGTCTGTTGTAACATCGCTGTTTTCACCCAACACCTGTTAATCTTCTTCTTCTTTCGGCTTTTCCCAGTTAGGGGTCGCCACAGCAGATCATCTGTCCACTCATGATTGGCAGTGGAGTTTTACGGTGTCGAGTTGCCATTCCGGCGCCCAACCTTCCACAGAAGGGGCATACACACACACTCACACCTAGGGCCAATTTAGTGTGTCCAGTTCACCTACTGCATGTCTTTGGGATGTGGGAGGAAACCGGAGCACCTGGAGGAAACCCACGCAAGCACAGGGAGGGCATGCAGACTCTGCACAGAAGGCACCCCAACCGAGAATCAAACCGGAGAACCTCTTGTTGTGAGGCGGCAATGCTAACCGCTGCACCACTGTAGCCGTATGAGTCAGTATTCTTCACATTTTTGTCTAAACCTTTAAGACCATTTGGATTCCATGTTAATGTTGACAGAGTAACCATTATAATAAAAAGCTGTTAATTCCACCTGTCAAACATGACAATACTTTGTAGTGCAGATTTCAAACTTTTAGCCTACATGCACTTTTTAATGTTTGGCAGGCTGATGTCTTAATGCAATTGCTTCTTCTCATTTCCATTGTAACCTGTGCAACATTTTAGGTCTTGTTGCTGTAATAAAAACAAAGCACTAAATTGAATTTCAGAACCCCATCCCATTTTAACTTGCAACCAACACACACAGTACTTTACCCATTTAACAAAAACAAAGTTAACCACTCCAGATAATAGCAGCTGTCTCAAACTTGTATTTTCTTAACTCTGTACTTGGGGATACATCGTCTGTTATGCTGTTGACTTTATTTAACCAAGACTCAACCTGTCAGCTACTGCAATTGATCCTGACCTTCAATCTAGATACTTGGCTTACTGACAAAGAACTGATTTTTAACCTTCCAAAAACCAAAGCCATGTTCGATGATGTTTGCAGATGAAGCCTTACACCACCTGAGATGGACCATTCACTGTCCAATCTGATCTCACACGGAAAATAGTTAATTCATTTAAGTGCTTGGATGTGATCCTTCCTTGTCCATCGATGTTCTTCGTGTTTCACTGTTGCAGTCATTACATTTGGATAAAATGATTATACAGCAACTTATTTTGTTCTGTGAGATCTGAAGTCTAGCTATCCTGGTGTCCAATAAGAGAGAGACTGGTAGACTGCATTCAGGGATGGGAAAGAGTATCCTTTCCCTATGGCCAGGCAGGCTTTACATTTTGCAGCTTTTTATCAAATTTTAAAAATGGATGTAACCTTACTATAGACAGTGTCTAAAACAGAAAGTACAATTGTGTACACTTACCATAAATGTAGATGTTCAGGTGTATTCACTGTTGCAGTCATTACACTTGGGTAATCTGCTGGCAGGTTGCCCTCAGTCGGCCTGAATAACAAAGTCTTGGGTCCTGCGTCGGTTGCTGTCTCCTCTTCCATGACGTCAAGTCGTCAGGTGTATAAAACATGCAGCCAACGCCATTTTATTCAGTCTTTCTTGCCACGCGGTGCCCGAAGCAGAAGCAGTTTGCAAGTGCCGGTCTGCCGACTCCTGAAATTTTCGCATTCGAGTTTCAGAACCGAAGTCTTCAACTAAAGCTAAGTACCCCACTGGGGAAACTTTTTCTTGCTCCTTACCGATGTCAGTAAAAGTTAATAATTGCATTACTTGTGGGAAGCAAATACCTCATAAGGATTTTAATCTGTACTGTATTCCTTGCCTAGGCCCAGATCATAACGTACCTTGCTGTCGTTTTTGTGCTAGATTTAACCAACACACTATTAAGCGTCGGTATATTTTTGCTTCTAAATATTTTGGATCCAGATTTAATTACCCTGAAATGTCTTCGGTTAGCAATCTGACTACCGGAGGTCACAAAAAATGCAAAGAAAAAGACAGAAACAGACCATCGAGGTCCAAAACCGACGAAGCTTCTCCTAAGCCAGTTGCCGGTTTGCCCGGTACTCAGTGAGGCGTTTTCGCAGCCCCTGTTACCCACTACTTTTGAGTCGCAGGCCTCTACCAAGACCCAAGCAGAGTCTGGTATGCTGCGAGATTCTCAGAGTATTGAACCTGCGGATGCCTGTCCCTTGGATGGGTCCAGAGCCGCTGAGCAGGCACCGGCTTCTGAGGGTGTTTTCAGGCCTCAACATTTTTACATAAAACTGACGCCAACTTCAAAAACAAGATCAAAAACAGTTTCTAAGTCTAAAAAAATGATGCATGAGCCACATGCCCAGGCCCCTATGCCTAAAAACAGATGATCAAAATGGCTGAGGATTTAATTACCTTGATCAGCCCCCCCCCCCCCCCCACTAAGAGGCCTAGGCAAGACACTGATTATGAATCTTCAGATTAGGTTTCCATTTCTTTTGATTCCTCTTCTGATCAGGAATTTTCTATTCCTCCCTATGAAGATTCAGATGCAGAAGAATCCATCCCATATGCATCTCCTCCTGAGGATTATTCTTTTGATGAAACCTTGCATACTTTAAGGGAACATTTTCATTGGGAGAGTCAGGATTTCTCTGAATCAAAAAAGAGGCTTAGGGATTTCCTTCTCCTTCCTCAGCATAGACCTTTGGCTATACCTCCTGTATTAGACATTGTTGATGATGTGTTTTCAGAATCAAGCATGTCTCCTGATTCCCTACCTCCGGCTCCTAGTAAGCCAGACAGATGTTACAGGGTTCCCGACTCCCACAAATTTCTATTCAAAAATCCTGCTGCTGATCCTGAGACTATATCACAGGGTCCCAAAGGTGTAAAGGCCTCTACAGCCAAAAATCCTTCCCCCTCTGATTTGAGGGCGCTGGATAGATGGGGAAAGAAGGTTTATATGTCTGCAACCTTGGCAATTAGGGCCTTAAACTGCCAGTTTCATATGCTTAAATATCAACAGCATGTTATGGGCTTATTGAAACAGGAAAATGATGTTGATTTGTGATTGTGTGGAAAATAAAGAATTACAGGAATTATTGCATGCAGCAGAACCAGTTGGAAAGCTTACTTTGCAATGTGGTTTTGATTTCTTGGAGGCCTCTTGCAGTTCCGCAGTTACTGGATCTGCGATTAGAAGGCATGCCTGGCTCAAGGAGCAAAATCTGCCTGATCATGTTAAAGCTAAATTGTTGGATGCCCCTGTACAGCATGGTACTCTGTTTGGTAATAAGGCAGAAGAAGTTTTAAAGAAAATGGAAGACAAAGCTAAATCTATGCAAACTGTAAAAGATTTCTTACAAGTACAGCCACCCAGGTTCAGTAGGCACTGGCCTACTAAAGATTGGTCCTTTCCTGTGTCCAACAGAGCCTCTCAAGGCAAATCCAGGCGCTCAAAAGGCTCTAGATACCAATCACAGGGTTCTTACAGGTCAAAGCAATTGGGTGCCTCCACCTCCAAATCTGGAGGAAGCAAAGCACAACCCTACAGTAAGCAGTCTCAATGACTTCCCTCTACCTTCACCAAGCACTTATCTCTTTGGCATTTACTTGCCCAAGACAAGTGGGTATTAAACATAGTATCCCAGGGGTACAGATTTCATTTCCATACTGTGCCAATTCCAAACGGTTGGCCAGATCTGCCACAAAATCAATGGGCAGAGGCTCAGAAACAAGTTACGTCTCTCATGGGGATGGGGACTATTCAGTCAGTACCAAAACAGGAAAAAGGACAAGTTTTTTTTTCAAGGCTGTTCCTGGTACCCAGAAAAGAGAATGCATGGCATCCAATACTGGACTTATCGATTTTGAACACTTACCTGGACATTCCAAAATTCAAAATGCTGACTTTACAACAGCTACTGCCTATGCTGGGCAGGAACGCTTGGTTAGTGACTCTAGACTTAAAAGAGGCATACCTGCATATCCCAATAAGGGAATTGTGCAGAAGGTACCTCCGCTTCAACACATGTTTTTTGCATTACCAATTCTCTGCACTGCCCTTTGGCTTATCTACTGCACCCAGGGTCTTTACAAAGTGCCATGGCACCAGTGATTGTGTTTTGCAGACAAAGAAGCATACAAATATATCCTTACCTGGACGACTGTCTCATTCAAGCAGAGAACAAGGACATTCTTCTTCAACATCTTGCTTTTGTAAAAAGGCTTCTAACATGCCTAGGGTACACAATAACAAAAAGAAATCACAACTGTTACCCTCTCAAAAAATTACATTCCTGGGTGCAAGCTTGAATACAGCTGCCCAGATGGCTTACCTTATGCCAGACAAACAAAGGCAACTGACAACATACTTCAAACAGATGGCAACGAAAACCCAGTTATCTGCAAGACAAATTCTGCAGGCTTTGGGGTTCATTGCATCCTGCATTCTACTAATTCCATATGCAAGACTGCATATGAGAAAACTTCAGTGGTACCTAAAATGTTTATGGAGGTCAACATTGTCACAGCCTGGAAACGATGATTCCTCTCATCCCCTGCCTACAACAGGAGTTTCTTTGGTGGGCAGAGACATGTCACCAAAACAAGGGACTGTCATTCACTCTACCCCCTGCCACCCAAACCCTAACTACAGACACATCAGACTATGCTTGGGGGGCCCACCTGGCAAGGAGATGTATTTAGGGCATATGGAGCCCAAACCAAATGCATCTGCATGTCAACCAGAAAGAGATGCTAGCTGTTCAGAATGCTCTGACAGCCTTCAAGGACTTAGTTCATCCAGGACAACTACTGATAAAGACGGACAACACCACGGTTATGTGGTACATAAACAAGTAGGGGGTACACATTCCTACCCCCTTTGCAGATTAGCCATGCCATTGTGGAACAGAGCCTTGACTTACCAAGTACATCTTTAAGCTCAATTCCTGCCAGGAAAACAAAATACTCTGGCAGACGACCTAAGCAGAAACCTTATGGACCCGCACGAGTGGAAACTGGATCCACAAATCTTCAGCATGTTAACACAGAAATGGGGGAGCCCAGACATAGATCTATTTGCCTCTCTCCAAAATTATCAACTGGACATATTCTGCACAAGGACTTATCACAGACAAGCATGGAAAGTGGATGCCCTATCCTTCAGTTGGAAAAAACTTTCAGTCTATGCCTTTCCACCGCTGCCTCTTCTCTCCAAGGTCTTACTAAAGGTCAGACAGGAAAAAACAAAAATGATCCTAATTGCTACGGACTGGCCTCGCCAGAACTGGTACCCAATCCTAAGGAATATGTCTCAACTCCCTCCTTGGTACTTGCCTCAAATACCTCTTCTACTGTCTCAGCAGAACAATCAAATTCTGCACACCCAGCTCCAAACACTGAACCTTGCAGCATGGCTGATCATTTAATTATTCAAACAACCTCTCAGTAAATCTGTGATGGATGTCATTTTGGAAGCTAGAAGACCTAGTAGTAGAAAATCTTGTGCTGATAAATGAAAGAGATTCTGTGATTGGAACCAAGCACAAGGAACAGACACAGCAAAGCCCCAATATTCCTCAGATTTTACAATACTTGACTGAGATGCTTGTTAAGGGCCTATCTTTTTCTTCAATAAAAATCCATGCCTCTGCCATCTCGGCTCATTACAACACGGAGCCTCCTATCATTTTCATCCTCTGCTAAAACAGTATCTTAGAGGGGCCAAAATTTTAAGGCCTCCCAGAAGATCACCAACTCCTGCAAGGGACCTGAATTTTGTGCTGGAAAAACTCACCCTGCCTCCTTCTGAACCAGCAGCTACTGCGGATATAACATTTTTAGATTGGAAAACAGCTTTCCTTTTGGCAATCACTTCAGCAAGAATGGTTTCAGAACTACAGGCTCTCATGGCTGTCGAGCCTTTTATTACATTTTACCTGGACAGGGTGTCCCTCAGGACCAATCCTTCCTTTATGCCTAAGGTGGTATCCAGTGTGGCTCTTAACCAAACTGTTCACCTACCAACATTTTACCCAAATCCGCAGAATAAGGGGGAGCGGATTCTGCATTCATTGGATGTACACAGACAACTAAGATTCTACTTAAACAGGACCAAGTCTCTAAGAAAGTCTGAGCAACTGCTGGTGGCATTTGCTTCAGGATAAGAGGGGAAGGCTATATCAAAGCAGACTATTTCTAAGTGGATAAGCCACTGCATTCGTTTCTGCTACTTGCACCATGGTAAACCTGTGGCCAAGGGAGTCCGGTCACATTCCACCAGGGCTGCCTCTATCTCAGCAGCCTTTCTCAGAGGCGTTCCAGCCAAAGACATTGTAGAAGCTGCTACTTGGAGCTCTGTGCATACCTTCACAAAGCATTATCATTTGCCTCTGTTCTTCAAATCCAGGGCAGGCTTTGCCACTGCAGTTCTGCAGGGCCTTATAGCCACCCCTAATGCTATTTAGTTCCATCCTCCCATCCATAGCTTTGGGATTCTACCCAAATGTAATGACTGCAACAGTGAAACACGAAGAACATAGTACAGTTGTGTACACTTACCATAAATGTAGATGTTCGAGTGTATTCACTGTTGCAGTCCGGGTTACCCACCCACCATCCCCCTTTTCTATAACTTCTCTTTCCTTCACTATATTCTACAGCCTTTGTGGTGTATTTGCTTTTAGATGAAGGTAAAGTTTATGTTGCTAAAAGTGCATTTATATGTATTGCTGTTTAGTTATATTTATATATATATTTTTGTTCCCCATTTGGGGGGGCACCTGACATCTGGGGCAAGAAAAACTGAATAAACCGACGCAGGACCCATGACTTTGTTATTCAGGCCGACTGAGGGCAACCTGCCAGCAGATTACCCAAATGTAATGACTGCAACAGTGAATACACCCGAACATCTACATTTATGGTAAGTGTACACAACTGTACTTTCTGTTTTAGACGCTGTCTATAGTAAGGTTACATCCATTTTTAAAATTTGATAAAAAGCTGCAAAATGTAAAGCCTGCCTGGCCATAGGGAAAGGATACTCTTTCCCATCCCTGAATGCAGTCTACCAGCCTCTCTCTTATTGACACCAGGATAGCTAGACTTCAGATCTCACAGAACAAAATAAGTTGCTGTATAATCATTTTATCCAAAAATAAACTCCACTGCGTTCATATGAAGCCATTTGACATGGTAAAACTAAATTAATTACTTATAATAAAAGGTACTGTTCACATATGTATGTGTGTGTGTGTGGGGGGGGGGGGCTTTATTGTTTGTTATTAACTCGGCAAACTAGTACTTTTGACTAAGTGTAAATTTGACCACTGTAGAATCTGGTGCTGATGAAATACTTTCATGGATGAGGCATCAAGCATGAAAAGTGATCAGCTGAATGAGTACCACTTTTTAACTTACATTTGTGATGATTATTGGTCTGATTTGAAATTTTTTTTATTATGTAACTAGGTTGTGGCTGAAAACTGTATTGTGATCAAATTTACATAACTGCTCAAAAAATGAAACCCTTGCGTATGTGAGCTGATGATGCCTTTGTTTTTTCATATGGTCTTTATACATACAGGCTGTTGGAATTAAGGTTGCCATCTTTTCACAAGTCCAAAGTGAGACTTTTTTTATTAATATGTAAAATTTTGTAGAATAAGCTGTAATGACAACCAGTAAGAAAGGACTAGCCTTTACCTTGTTGCCAAAATAATTTTTTTTGTCACATTAAGGTGTTTCAGATGCGAAGTAATTGTCTTATGCAACTATTACAAGAACTTTAAGAAGTACTTTTTGTCCTAAAATCTTAGGACATTTGCTATTTTTCATTCTTGCAGGACATAACTACCAAAGTTGGGACTATCCTGAATAAAGAGGGACAAGAGTAACCCTAGTTAATAATGTGGTGCTTAATGCATGTGAGCTGGGTGGTGTGTTGCATAAAGCCAGAGGGTTGGACTTGCAAACCGTTCAGTGAGTTGGTAGAGATTTAATGTACACAAAGCACAACGTACATTAACGTCATACAATACGTTTTTGTTTATCTTAGTTCCTCAGATGTGGGCTGATACAGTACAAAATCCTTTTATGCTGTGAGCTCTGTCCTAATTAACCAATCAATGTTACAAGGTGTCTGCAAAAATAAATATATATATATATATATATATATATATATATATATATATATATATGTTAGTCAAACAATGTATAAATGCACATACAACTAACTAACTGAAATAGTTTAAAAGTGAAGCATAAAGGCACTTTAGTTTGTTAAGCAAAGGTGTTAAATTTATTCCTTGGAACAAAGGAAACCTTGCTAGAACCTTAATGGATATTAAAGATTTCACAAGGACAATTCATTTTCAAACTTTCTTTAGCCAAAATACTAATTATGAACCGACGAGAATGGTCAGGAAAAGTGTGTACAACCCCCTCTCCATCCTCAAATAAAAAACTTTGGAAAATTTAATAGAAGGAGGGATTAGGAATAGTTTTAATAAGGTTAAATACAGGAGCAACCTGGACCAACTTGAAAGTAAGATTTTAAATGAACTCAGGGGTGACAAAAACCTAAGAATTATGAAACTGGACAAGGGAGGGGGAATGGTTTTGATGGATAGTATGAATTATGAGGGTAAGATGAATGATATTTTAAGGGATCCTGACAAATATTCCAATGTTTCTATAAACGAAATTAACATAGCCTATAGACATATAGACATTGTTCTAGAAGATTTGCTGGTAGAAGGCTTAATAGATAGTAAAACATTTGGGTTTTTAAAAGTAGAGAAGCCTAGAATACCCACTATGTTCGGGATTCCGAAAATACATAAGGATGAATTTAACCCACCCTTGTGTCCCATAGTCTTGGCTGAAGGATCCAAAACTTTGCCACTTGCCAAGTTTATTGATGCAAAATTAAAGGTAATCTGGGTTAAGAGGTGTAATATATTAAAGGACTCATGGGACTTTCTAAGAGGTTTAAAGCAGGATTTATGGAGTGAGGACTTAAAATTCTTGACTATAGATGTAGTTGACTTGTTTTCTAGTATACCTCATGAACAAGGATAAAGATTACTGGAAGAGTTAGTCTTTGAAGACAACACTTTAAGTCACAATGAATGTATAGTAATTATGCAGTTAATTGACCTGGTCTTAAATACGGTTTTATTTATTTTAAGGGAGAGTATTTTTACCAGATAAAGGGAGTAGCAATGGGGGCCGCTTGTGCCCCTACTTATGCTAATCTGGTACTGGCCAAGTGGGAGGAGAAATTTGTTTTACAATCTGAACATAGTAAATGTTGGACTCAGTATAAGAGATTCTTGGACGACATTTGTATCCTCTGGGTTGCACCTACTGATCAAGGTTTATTATTTATTAAGTTTTTAAGTGAAAGTACTGATTTTTTAGAATTCACTTTTAAGTTGAGTGAAGATACTCTACAATTCCTGGACATTGAAATTTACAAAAATAATAATACATTTCATTCAAAGGTTTATAGGAAAAAGACATATTCTAATTCCTACTTATACTATAAGAGTGCTCATCCTATGCATTATAAGAGAAATATTGTTAAAGGCCAGTACATTAGGTCATGTAGAATGACTTTGAACGAGGATGACTTCATTAGGGAAATGAATATTCTCAAGAGTATGTTTAAAAATAGGAGCTATCCTGACTGGTTAATAGAAAAGACTGAGGATGAAGTATTGGAAGGTAGGAAGGGGAAATTTAAGCCAATTCTTGGAACAGAAGTTGTTGAGAACGGGGTAAATACAAGAAAGTTAGAGGAAAATTTTGGTAATGCTTTGGTACTTGAGTATAATGCCAGTTCGAAAATAGTGAGAGAGGTGGTGGAAAATGAATGGAATAGATTTATGGCCTTCACTGATTTGGACAATGTTTCGAAAGTTAATTTGAAGGTAGTTTATAAAAATTCAAGTAACCAAAAAAAGTTATTGGAAAATAATCAGAATATGTGGCATCCTAAAGGTAGAACTAAAAAAGGAACATTCAAATGTGGTCATTGTTCACAATGTATATATGTTATCAATAAAGAGGAAGTTTTCATAGAAAGTAGAAATATAAAGTTAGAAGGAAGAGATTACAACAACTGTGGTTCTAAAGGCCTGGTATGCCTTGCATTGTGTCAGGTATGCCAGGCTTTTTATGTTGGGAAAACAGAACGGAAATTAAAAAGGAGAATCTACAAGCATATGCACGACATACAAGTAAAAAAAGGAAACAAATGCACTTTATAAACATATGAAGGAATATCCGGTAGCGCAATTTGTATTTTATGTTATTGAGAGAGTGAATATTGATGCAAGGGGTGGGCTTTGGGAGGAAAAAATAGAATGTAGAGAGTTGTGTTTGGCAATTAACTCTGGAGGCGAATAAAGTTCCAGGTCTCAATGAAAATATTTCCATAGCCCCCCTCTTGAAAATGAGATCTGCAAAGTTGTAGCAGATGGCTACATTATGTTTTCACATCTTTTTTTTAAATGTGGTTTTAAATGTTTTTTAAATGTTTTTCATATAAAAAAGTGTTCAAATGGCTTAATGTATATATTTTAGGAAATCAATTTTATTGTTCTTATGCAATACTCATCTTAACATATATATTATAATGTTGTGTCTTTTGGCTTTTCCCGGTTAGGAGTCGCCACAGCGGAACTCCGGTCTGCTAATGATTGGCAGTAGATTTTTATGTGCCGAGTTGCCGGCCCTGACGCACAGCCTTCAACGAAGGTACGCCCATTCACGCATGTCTCCACACAGAAGGCGCTCTAGCTGAGAATCGAACAGGACGTCTTACTGTGAGGTGACAACGCTACCGCAGCACCACCACTGCAGTTAAAAATCAATTTTAACATATGTATTATATTAAAACTTGATTTTAACACATATTTAATGTTAGGTATGTCTTTGGACAAGCTGAGGTTTCTCATTAATTTCTTGGCCACTAGATGGTGCTAGTTGAATTGTTTAAATTCTCCAACAGTATTCTATACATTTCTGAGTCATGGTTCCCATTTAACTTTTCTTAAATTAGATCTATATTTATATTAGATTTATTGAAAGTAGTTACACGCCCTTATGCTTCAATTTTAAACTATTTCAAGCAGTTAGTTGTATGTGTATTTATATGTTGTTTGACTAACATATATATATATTTTGCAGACACCTTGTAACATTGATTGGTTAATTAGGACAGAGCTCACAGTATAAAAGGATTTTGCATTGTATCAGCCCACATCTGAGGAAGTAAGATAAACTAAAACATATTGTGTGACGTTAATGTAGGTTGTGCTTTGTGTTCATTAAATTCCGATTTGCTTTGCTAGCACCGCTCTGTGCTTTATTGTTTTACCTTCTTGGTCATCGGCTTTATTTTAATAGTTTTTGGTTTGGTGACCTGGTGATCTTCGTTTTTTGTTTGTGAGTTGGTAGAGATGTCTGAAGAATTGTTTGAGTGCTGGTGCCATTGGGTGCAAGTTTGAAATAACAGTAGTGTATCAAGTCCTATTTTTAATGCTTTCATATGAGCCTAAACCAGAGGTGAAACAGTGTCACGTGTCAGTCATGAATGAGGCCGAATAGTTTAGTTAACAATAGTAAAGGAGAATAAGAGGTAGGTAACAAGGACATAATACATGGAAATGGAGTCCCTTGGACTCCCTGGAGATTAGATGGAGCTGGTATTTTCTGTTTTTGTTTCACTGGCCGTCTGTGGCATTGTAGCACAGATTTTGTTTGCAGTGATGAGCTGTAGTTTAGGTGTTTTCATGACCTTCCAAAATTAATTGTACTGTTCCTAGTCTGCTGTAGGGAATTAAACTGTCGCATGGTGGACTGTGGATGTATAATTGCCTCATAGTTGATATAGTTGCATTTTGGGGGGATTTTGCCCTCCCTTACTCTCCCAAACCCCCTTATCAACTGGCACAAATATGCACCAATTGAACAAAAGAACATTAACATGTTTCTACTTTTTCCATGTTGCTGCAGCCTTAGAGATAGTGTAGTATAGGTAAGATTATTATAGATAGCATTAGGGTTGTAGGGGCAGAGCACCAAATCAGGGGGTACTGTGAGGCATAGCCCCCCCCCTCCACAAAACCGCTGTGTAACAATGTGTTTTTATTGCTTAACACCACAGTGTGTCACAGTAATAGTAACATGCTTCTGAAGTCAGGGTTTGGTAGGCCTGACCTAGATACTGTCTAGCAGACACAGAATTTGCTTTACTGATCTGTTCAGCATCACAACTTTAAATGGATGTGCTTGTGGATGGAGAAAGAGTGATTGTATGTAATAGTTGCTTTGAGCATTAAGGAAAGTTGGTGGTCGATTATTCGAGTCTGACTATGTTTTAAAAGCAGACATTGTACCCTGGATAATTTTCTGTCCTGTGGCTATTTGTTGTAATAATTCTGCTGTATGAAGTATAAAGTCTGTGTTTTGCACATAATGTACCAGTTCTCATTTTATTTGATAAAATAATTTTGTTATTCTAGGTCCCATATTAACAGTTCAGTATTGCATTGAGGCAAGCAGTAACCAAGTTAAGCTGAGCTTGGTAATAAAGAGATAACTGTAGAATGTAAAACAGATCACCATAAAATGTGAAATACAGTAGTTTGTGCATCTTCATTCATTTTGTTCAGTTTGATGTGTGTCCCATAAGTAACTGTTTGATCCTCGGTGTGTGACCCCCCCCATCTTTTACCTTGACTTACTGCTTAGCTTTTGCCTTCCTTTTCTCAGCTTTACATTTCACAGTCAGCTTGAAATTCTTGGGTATACATGTTTTGATAATTATGTACATTAGAGAGGAAATGTTGGAGACAAATGCAGATTACCAGAATTCCTAGAAAGCAGCACTAGGCCCACATACTTTTATTTCTTTCCTGTTACGATGTCCACGATGCTGCAAACATGCAAGGAAGGAAACACTTGTGTAGTGCAGTTAACTAGTTTGCATTGTTATACATAGCAGGAACTGAACTATTAGTTTCTCGCATTCTCTGTCCCTTGCTCTGCTGTCTTTGGTTGTAAGTAAATGGCTAACATCAGAAATATGTGGAACTGTTTGATAAAATGAACTGTAGTTCTCAGCTCAGTTATTTGATATGCTTTATGGTTGCAGAGTTGAATGGGGTACACAAAATGAGAGTCTTCATCTGTTGTTTTGGAGGGTTGCATGGGAAGCAATGCATAGTGTGTTGAAGTAGTGGGGTAGTGTTTAGGAGTTGAAAACAGTTTCTCTTTAATTAATTTTTATTTTTGTTTGTGCAGTTCGAAGTTTACAACTTAGCCCCTGGGAAAGCAGTATTGTTGATCGGTTGATGACCCCCACATTGTCGTTCTTGGCCAGAAGCCGGAGTGCAGCCACTCTTACAGGACATGGAAAGGAGCATGGTATGGCTTTTTCAAACATACTGTAATTATTTTGTGAACTATTGATTCCTCAGAATAACAGGATTAAGCTACACTTTTATTCTGATGGTTATATGAGTTGCTAAAGAATGAAGCAGAAACAGTGCATCATTCATGCAGGCTAGGGCTTTGCTCTCTTTCTGTACATACTTCTGTTGTCTTGTGCAGCTCTACTCCTTGCCATTTGTGCAGTGCCTGCTGCAGTAACATTGGAAATGTCAGGCAGTGACTTGAAAGGACAAGTAACTTCAGATGCTGACATGGATACAAATGAGGCTGTAGCTCGATTAATGAATATGCAGTACCACATCTCTGGTGCTTACTGCTTCAGGAAACTTCCTTTCTGGTGAATGATAGCACTAGAAATCCAGAAGTTATGCTGATGTCATAGATTAGAGCACTAGTAAAGACAGAAAGGTGCATTTGTGTTTGTTTGTGCTATATGAGTGTACATGTGTATGTTGTGCTTATGTGGGGAGGTTTTGGAGTAGGATTCTTCTGAAAAGGTATAATAATAACAGAAAATTAAAAAGGGGGATGATAAGAAATAAGTTGATGGAACTGTTAAAAACTGACAGTGTTGATATGTTGTAGGTAATTTATACAAGCGTGCAATGAAAAGCCCTGCTTCTATCAATGCAGTGTTTTGTGATTCAGAGACAGGTTTAGCTGCAATGAAGGCATTAGTATGAGCTAATTTGCATGCCTCTGAATTGCATTACTTAGTATGAAGTGCAGGTCAGCACTTTCTGTGGTAGACAACTGTACTGGGAGACGCATCATGGAAGCACTGGCACCCAGAGTCACTTTTGCATGCACAAACACACAGTAAAACACACCAGAACACACAGCACTTACTTCATACTTATCCTTAATTGTAATTGTCAGATTGTCCACAATGTCTCCTTTTCTCCAGCCCGTTAAATTCATGGCTGATTACGTTTCAGTGCTGAATGGCAGACATTCAAGTTTTACACTTCATATCCTTCAGTAAATGCATGCTAGGGTAAATGCTTATGAGGTATGCCTAATGTTTCCAATGCCATCTGCTCATTTGGAGTGGCACATTGCATACTGCCAGAGATCCTTAATGTTGTACAAAAAATCAGCTACACTAATTTATCGGTTAGTTCAGTGGGTTCTTCTATCAAATGTGAACAATATCAGTTTATTTTCCCTTATTGTTTTAAAGTATATTACTTATGAACAGTAACTGGTGTCAAGTGGTTCCTGCACCTTTTATTTAATGTGCCTTTATGGCCCCCAACAGTGAATGTCGCTGGTGTTTAGTGGTCCCCCCAGCCCCCAATCCATGTACTGGTTTAAGTGCCACTAAGGCATGAGCGTTGTGAAGTAATTTCTGTGTGCTTTCTATCTCAAAAACAAAAAAAAAAACAAAAAAAATCCTTGTTTTCCCGCCTCTCCTCGACTAGTTTAGACCAGTATACCGGCTTTGCTGTATTCTGGGCTGTGGTGTAGTTCCTGTGTTGTCCATTGCCTTACTTGGATAGAAGGAAGTTTCTTTGCTCACCAGTGGGAGTGGGGAGCCTTGAACAGCCTATCTGTCCCTGAAGAAGTGACCTCAGCAGAAGAGCTTGTAGTAATTGGTTGTTTTGGACCATTTCTAGCTCTTTTGAAGTTCCCTGTTTAAAATCTGCCTCTGAGCGTTTTTTTCTGGCTATACTACTCGGAAACAGCTCCTTGTGGTCCTAGCAGCAGAGAACTGAGAAAAGTGACTACTTTCCTGATTTAAGTATTTTTTGCTGTTTTTTTTACCTGAAATACCTTCTCTTGCTTACTTTGAACAAGCTTAAACTGTTTTTTTAGCTGTTTGTTGCATTATATATTATCTGCACTTAAAGTTTCATTTAGTCGAAAATTGGTCGAAAGTTGTTTGTTAAATTTAACTGTTGAGGCTGCCCACTAAAGTGTGCTAGCCTGTCTAACTGATTTATTACTGTTTCCTGCATTTCTGTGTGCTTTCTAGCTCAAAAACAAAAATAAAACCCTCAAAAAAATCCTTGTTTTCCCGCCTCTCCTCGACTAGTTTAGACCAGTATACAGGCTTTGCTGTGTTCTGGGCTGTGGTGTAGTTCCTGTGTTGTCTATTCCCTTACTTGGATAGAAGGAAGTTCCTTTGCTCACCAGTGGGAGTGGGGAGCCTTGAGCAGCCTATCTGTCCCTGAAGGAGTGACCTCAGCACAAGAGCTTGTAGTAATTGGTTGTTTTGGACCATTTTTAGCTCTTTTGAAGTTCCCTGTTTAAAATCCGCCTCTGAGCGTTTTTTTCTGGCTATACTACTCGAAAACAGCTCCTTGTGGTCCTGCAGAGTGGTCCTAGCAGCAGAGAACTGAGAAAAGTGACTACTTTCCTATTTTAAGTATTTTTTGCTGTTTTTTTTTACCTGAAATACCTTCTCTTGCTTACTTTTAACAAGCTTAAACTGTTTTTTTTAGCTGTTTGTTGTATTATATATTATCTGCACTTAAAGTTTCATTTAGTCGAAAATTGGTCGAAAGTTGTTTGTTTGTTTGTTAAATTTAACTGTTGAGGCTGCCCACTAAAGTGTGCTAGAATAACTGATTTATTACTGTTTCCTGCATTTCTGTGTGCTTTCTAGCTCAAAAACAAAAAAAAAAACCCCCAAAAATCCTTGTTTTCCCACCTCTCCTCGACTAGTTTAGACCAGTATACAGGCTTTGCTGTATTCTGGGCTGTGGTGTAGTTCCTGTGTTGTCCATTCCCTTACTTGGATAGAAGGAAGTTTCTTTGCTCACCAGTGGGAGTGGGGAGCCTTGAGCAGCCTATCTGTCCCTGAAGGAGTGACCTCAGCACAAGAGCTTATAGTAATTGGTTGTTTTGGACCATTTCTAGCTCTTTTGAAGTTCCCTGTTTAAAATCGTGTTTGCGCGGCTTTGCGTGATTGTGCCCATAGCGCAGTGCCGGTTAAACTTTTTCTGGCTCCACCAAGTCTGCTCTTCAAATATTCCCTTAAGAAAGGTCTACTCTTATAATAATCAGTCTACTCGCTTTATTATAAGCCTAGCACTTGTTCTCAAAACCTCTCTTCTAGGTAAGCACTCTCTAACTAAAGTAAGCACTACATCCACCTACCACCCCTTTGAGTACCCACTTCGCTTAAAGGCACAGCACTCCCTTATAATATTCTAGCATGTCGAGTGGTAGATTACTAGCATCCTCTCCGGTTCAGCTGGTTAATCTGGGAATCTTGAGACAATGCTACAATTGTCTCATGTACACAGACAACCTCTCCTCCTCCCAACAAACACAAATACATGTGAGAGATGCAACTATATAGCCAAACTGGAGGCTGAACTCTCTCAACTCAGGACTGGCAAGACCAGACAGGAGGAGAAGGTAATCACACACACAGCAAACCCAGTCCCACATAGACCTACCACAACTGCAAACCAAACACATAATAACACAAAGACATACTCGGAGGCTCTAACAAAAAACTTACCAAAACAACAGAGGCTCCCAAAGCAGACACCCAAAAATCCACCACCTCAAAACATAACACATACTTCAATAAATCAGTGTGTCAAACAATCACAGCCCTTAAGGCCAAACACCATGCCTGATACACTAGTAATAGGTGACTCTATAGTCAGACACACTGACGTTCCGCTTACCAGGCTGAACAAGGAGAGGGTAACAGTGAGCTGCCTATCGGGAGCTAGGATCCGCCACATAACACACGCACTCAGGTCACTCCAAAGCAAGTACAAATATGACTCCGTCATTGTCCATGCCGGCGTGAATAACCTGAGACGTACCTCCCTGGACTACATGAAAAGAGACATAGAGGAGCTCTCTGCTTATGTAGCCCAGGCTGGTATGGCCCTGACCCTGAGCAGCATCTTGCCCTCACCAAGAATGATGCCACAATACAAAGACAAGATGATCAGCTTTAATAATTGGCTCAAATACTGGTGTCATTCTAGGGGGATCCAATGTGTGTCTGCTTGGGATGACATGCTGGACAAGCCACGCTGCTTCGCAAGGGACGGCTTGCATCTGTCACCACTGTGCTTCCGGATATTGGCTAAGGCTCTTGCCACCCCACATAGTGCCTTTTTTAGGCAAGGCTCAAAAGACAAACCCACCTCCTTAGAAAATAAAAATGGAAAAAAATTAAGGGTAATGCTGCTCAACTCCAGAAGTCTAAATCTCAAGATGCAGGCTCTCGAAGCACTCCTCAGTATGGAGAACATCGATATCTGTGCAGTAACTGAAACCTGGTTCAAGGCTCCTGAGAGCACCCCAGCACTACCAGGCTATACCTTATATCATGATTTTTGGCCCCAAAACACGGACCAAACCAAAAAGGGAGGGGGAGTGTCCATATTCATCAAGGACACTCACACTTCCAGGTTAGTGGCAACACATGATGCATCAGAGACCATCCAGGTGCAACTAACCGTAGGCAAAACTGCTATACAACTGGTAGCATGTTACAGGCCACCCTCCCAATCTCAGGAACCCCATTCAGCCTTCCTGAAGACATTGAAGGATATGAATGTCTCACCAAACGCCATCATATTGGGAGACTTCAGCTACCCTAACATAGACTTGGTGCATTATTCTAGCCCAGACACCCTAGCCTAAAGGTTCCTGGAATTCATAAATTCAAATGCAATGGAACAGCTAGTCACCTCTCCCACAAGGGGAGATGATATACTAGACCTGATCATCACAAACATGGGGACAAAGTGCTCCACACCAGAAGTATACCCCTCACTAGTGAGATCTGACCACAAACTAATCACCCTGGATATACGGGTCCCCTACTATTTACCGAAACGCCGATTCGCCGACAAAGAAATCACCGACACCAAACGACCGACAACAAAAAGTACCGACAACGCAAAACACCGAACACCATAACACCGAACACCATAACACCGACACACTACACGTAAACGACACAGTACACTACAGGACATATCCACTAGCCCTAACCCAAACCCTAACCCTAAGGTCCGACACTACCGCACACTCTCCCTACCTGCACCCTAACCCTAACTCACTTACCCACCCCTAACCCCAAGCTCCGACACTACCGCACTCTCCCTACCTGCACCCTAACCCTAACTCACTTACTCACCCCTAACCCCAAGCTCCGACACTACCGCACACTCACCTATCACACACCCTAACCCTACATCCCTCACTATTGCACACTTACCTGTCCGCTCCCTACTCCTAAATCCCTCACTATCGCATACTTACCAGGTCGCGCTTACACATTCCCCTTGTCGGTCTTCCGGCTGTCGGGATTCCAGCGTGTCGGTCAACTGCGTTGTCGGTCGTTTGGTGTCGGTGATTTCTTTGTCGGCGAATCGGCGTTTCGGTAAATAGTAGGGGACCCGGATATACATATCCCACCTCCACCCCCAACACAAAAGACTACAGTGAAAAACTTCTCAAAAGCCAACTTTACACTTCTTAAAACTGAGATGGTATCCTTTAAGCCCACTGGGCCAGTGGAAACCACATCCCACAATGCAGAATCCTTCACAAGGACAAATGCTTTCTACGGACATCTCCAAGAATGCATGGATCATGCAATCCCAAATAAAACCAAGACCCTCTCCACCAAGGTCAGGAGTCCTGTCTGATGGACCCCAGCCATAAACAAATTGTATAACAAAAGAAGGAAGCTACTGCACGACAGAGCAAAATCCCATAAAGAGAAGGCATCTCTGATCAGCACTAGTAGAAAGCTACGTTCCCTCATAAAAACATCCAAGGCCAACTTTGAGAGAAAAATCGCTATGGACACTAAAGATAACCACAAGGCCTTCTTCTGCTATGTTAGAAACCTGGGCGGAAACCCTCAGATATGTTCAGAGTTAGTTCACAATGACAAAAAATACACTGAACCCACAGATATTGCCAACATTCTGGCAGACAGGTTCAGTGCAAATTTCTCCCCTCCCTCACCCCCAAAAGAAGAAATACTTATCCCAGCTGAATGTAACCTCCCTGTCATCTCAGATGTCCAGGTGAGAACCGCCCTCAGCAAAGCTAAAAACACAGCATCAATGGGTCCTGACGGTATCCTGGGTTGCGTGCTACGTGAACTCCAAGAGGAGCTAAACCCACACATAAAAATGCTATTTAACCTTAGCCTTACTACAGGATATGTACCTGAAAACTGGCATACAGCAACAGTAGTCCCACTCCACAAAGGTGGCACATCTACAGATCCTGGTAACTACCGCCCCATAAGCTTAACCAGCCTGGTCTGCAAAGCTATGGAAAGAATCATTATGAAACTCATAAACAGAGACATTAGGGACTTACAGACACTTGATCCCACCCAGTTTGGCTTTGTAAAGGGCAGATCCTGCCTTTTGAACCTGGTTGACTTTTTCAAAACAGTCACTAGAGCCATTGACGAGGGCAAAGCAGTCCATACAGCCTACCTGGACTTGGCTAAAGCTATCGACACAATACCCCACTCAGGCATCATAGACAAGCTCAACAGCTTAAATGTAAATCCATATGTCACAAGATGGGTTGCAAACTGGCTAAAGGATAGAACCCATAAAGTCAAAATCGCTGGAGCCATGTCAGACTCAAAGCCAGTCACAAGTGGTGTCCCACAGGGCTCTGTCCTAGGACCCCTCTTGTTCGGCATTTATTTCTCAGATGTGAAAGCAAATATGGGAGGGTTGTGGCTGACAAAGTTTGCAGATGACTGCAAACTAGGCGCCAAAGTCGATACACCAGCTGACACATACATCCTACAGAAAGGCCTCACTGAAACGAACAACTGGTGCCGGAGTCATGGCCTTAAACTAAATGCCAAAAAATGTATAGTCATCCCCTTTGGGAAAAACAAAGTACCCACAAATTATCACATAGACAGTAACCCACTGAGTACGGAAAAAGTAATCAGAGACCTGGGGACCCAAGTCGATAGTGACCTCTCATTTGACACCCACATTGCCAAAGTGGTTAGAAAGACTTTCTACCTTGCCCACCTTGTCATGAAGGGATTCACATCCAGATCAAAGGAGGTCATTGTACCCCTATACTCCTCCCTTATCAGGCCCATGATTGAGTACAATGCCCCATTTGGTATGTACCTCACCCAGCACTTGCAACAGCTAGAGAGACCCCAAAAGTACCTCACCAAGAGGATCAAGGGTCTCCAACATATGTCATATGCTGCCAGACTAAAGAAACTCCAGCTCTATTCAGTAGCATACCGCCTACTCAGAGGTGATCTGTGCCTGACGTACAAGGCCATGTCCAATCAGGAATTGATGGACATGCTCCACCTCAAAAAATCCAAATCCATCAGAACCACGAGAGCTAAAGATTTAAACCTCAGCACAAATATGAATAGGACATGCTGGAGGACAGATTCATAACTCAGAGGCTTCCCATACTCTGGAACAGAGCCCCTCACTGACTCTCTTCAAGAGAAATCTTGACGAGTGGATGGGAGATCGTAGGTTTACCCCAGGGGTCATCTCTGTGTCAGTACTAGACAGAGGCACAGTAAACTAATTCTGTTATGTAAGGGGGTCTTCACTGTGTCACTACTAGACAGAGGCACAGTATTCTAAATCTATTCTGTACACTTTTGTACCATTACATGGGGTGGCAAAAGCCACATCACTATGGCTAGGCTTATAAATGCCCCAGGGCAGATAGCCTAGTACTAAACTATGAAACTATAATCCCTGGTGTCTAATGCCCCCCCCTCCCCATTAACTGTACTGAAAAAGTGGCTTTATGGCACAAAGAGAGAGCCCCAGTGTCCATTGGTTCATTTCTACCCACCCCAAGCCTAAGATATGTTCCTGGTGTCCAGTGGACCCCCCCCCCCCACTAAGTCGAACTCAGGTTGCAGGTATGACATCCCCCACACACAAGCAAGCACACACACACACACAGCCTCTTCCCCATGATTGCACTAGTGAACACACTTATTCACTTATACAGATACACACCCACGCACCCATAACCCCCTCATTATTACTTTTTTTTTTTTAACATTTGACTACCGGAAAAGTCCGACTGGGTAGAAGCCCATTTTTAGTGGAGGCCCGGGAAGAAAAGTTCAAAATTATTACAAAACATTTTAAGAATAATAATTTTACAATCTTCAGAACTAAGACAAAAATGTATGCAGTTTAAATAATTATAACAAATTATACATAATATAAAAATATTGGTTAATTAATAGGGTCATTGACCCCTCTCTTGGACCTCCCAGCGGGTGCTCACACATGAGGCTCCTTGCATACACTCATGTTCATGAACTCTACTGTACTGTTAAGCTCCCCAGTACTTACTTCTACTTTGATGGATGAGCATGGTGTTTCAGTACTGTAAGGTGGAAGGAATGGCCATGCTAATAATTTACATGGCTGAGTGATTACATGAATTGCTTGGCTGGTAGATGCCTTCCTGGAGGTGGCTTTGATAGTGAGAGCACATGGCTAATTAGCTTATAGCCTCCGACAGCCTCATTAGCATACAGCATGGCCAAGGAGACAGCCCTACATGGTGATGCATGTCGTCATAAAAACCTGCCATGTCTCACCATGTTAGGGCCTTCTGTTAATTACAAAAGGTAATGGTGCGGTGTCCTCTCGTACACTTCACTGTACCCTTTGTGAGTTCAAGCAATAGTACTGCAGTGTGAGAGCTGTTTTTGATTTAGAGGTCTGAGTATTCATGCCAGAACGTTTGAGAGGTGTAGCATTTATCTAGAAGAATTGTGCTGAAATGTTGTGTTACCCTGGACTTCTGATCTTGTAGGTTTTATAGTAATGGACTTGCTGCTTCTTGGTTACCATTGTTTTTTGTTTTAAGTAGCAACTGCATTCTTATGTTATAGCAACTGTTTTTATTTAAATATTGGGAATCAGTAAAGAAACAGTGGTAAGTCCTTTTTTTTCAGGTATGTTGTTATACAAAGAGAAACAGCTAGGATGGTCTGAGTACAGAAAGCAACCACAGAGCTTCTGTATATGCACAGATATTATATGGCATTGCTCCAAGATGTTTTCTATTTGGCTTTGCATATACCTAAGCAAAATGCACCTTTCAGCTATCTTAGACTTACTGACCTTCGATCCCTTCCGTCATTATCAGGCTGCCATTCAAGCAGTTTTTGAAGGATATACTTCATTTCATGCCCCCAAGGCAGCCAGTGGCTCCATCCTTTGACCTGAATTTTATATTGGGAAAAGTTCACTTAGATCTAAAAAAAAACTTTTCTTGGAAGACAGCATTTCTGATTGCAGTGACCTCAGCCAGAAAAGTCTAACTCCAAGCTTTGATGTACAAAGAACTTTGTTTCATGTTCCATAAGGATAAGATACTTTTCTCACCAATCTCTTATGTCTGAGGTAAACCGAGAAGTGGTACTAAACCAAGCTGTCCAATTGCTCTTTTTTTTCTTGCAGATCAAAGCAGACTGTCCCCTACAGTCCTTAGATTTGCCCAAGCAATTGAGGAAATGTCGAGAGAGAATTAACAAATTTAGAAGATCAGAGCAACTCTGACATTTGCTGAAAACAAAAAAGGTTGCTTATGTCCAGGTAGAGCACTTCGAAAGAGCTATCACATTAATTACTAACACGAGACCCCTTGATTGACAAAGTTATATCACACTCTGCAAGGGCCCAGCCAATACCATTGACTTCTTGAAAGGAGTTAGTGCTCACTATATTTTAGAGGCAGCTTACTTGATGTTCCATTCGTACTTTATAAAAACACTATAGGCTGGATTTCTTTTGTAGGGATAGGATAGGGTTTGCCTTTGCAGTCTTGAAGGGCGTGTTTTCCCCATCATCTGCGATTTTAGCCCCCCCCCCCCCCCCAACTGCAGGAGCTATCAGCTTTGGTGGTCTTCCGTAAGGTTATGACTGCAACAGTGAACCACATGATGAATGCAATACAATTATGTAGTCAACTTAACAGTAACTGGAGCTGTTGAATTGTGGTCACTGATGCAACAACTTGGTCTCACACACCATCTCTTCTAAGCCTGAGGACCACAAGGCCAGATGGGTTTACATCTTTTCTCTCTTTTTCTTTTACTCTAAACCTTGTCCATACCTTCTGTTGCTTTCTCCATTCATTTTGTTCAGGTAACTCAGGATGGTAAGTTCTGATTGGAGAATTGCCAGAACCTTCGGCGTTTCCATTTAGTATGCTGTAACTTTGATGTACATACCAATTGTGACTAGAAAGGAGGATGTAAAGAACCAAAGATGGCTGGGTGTATTCTACCTTTATAGTAGGTTTGTGGGGATTTCCAGAGTACGGCTTGTCAGCCCACCAGAGAGGGAAAGATGTTTCTCTCTGAAAGTCTTGGCTGGACATCAGATGTCAGTCTGCAGTACAGTTTCCTGAGGTTGTGACTGCAGCAGTGACCATGCATAAACATGTAGTCCTACCCATTCCTGTTGGACAACACTCTACACCTCCAGAGTTGTTGTTCCTGCACCAGGGGGTGATTCTTTTTCAGTAGAATTATTTATTTATTTATTTTGTTTTATTTTATTTTATTTATTTATTTAAATTTGTTGACCGGGAGTGTCCGACTGGACATAGGTCCATTTTCAGCGGAGGCCTGGGGAGAAAAGCTCCACAGTAGAATAAACCGACAGTAGTTACATTGGATTACATAGCAATTAACAGTTTAACATAGCAATTACTTATAACATATTTACAGATGAAGAACATAGTACATCAGTAGACAACTAGAATCTTTATCTGTGACGTACATAACAGACATTAACAAATGTTACAATGAGAAGTTCCTGCTGTATAATAAGTACTAGGCTTATGAGCATCTGAGCTTGCTATAATCAAGGTAGTTAGTGGAGTGGAAATAAAGGTAGTGGTTGGATGGGGTGGATGATATTAGAGTGGGAGTTGCAAGGGCATAGCCAGCATGTTTTAGGTGCGCTTTATAATATTTATTTTAGAATATCCCAGTGTAGCCGATTCATCCTTTTACCCTTGTGCTGATGAATCCCCACCTCCATAGGAAACACCCCAACCTGTCTAATGAATCCCCCCCCCCCACATGCACAGGATATATCTCCACCTGTCCATGACTCTGTTAAATTACTGTATTCTACTCTGCGTTCTGTTCACATATGTGATGGAAAGTAAGTTTTGTCATGATCATGGTATGTGTGATCTGGTAAATCCATTGACAGCACTGTGTTCACTGAAGTTTGGTGTCTCTGCTGAAAAAATAATGGCAAAATCAGACAAAAATAAATAACAAACATGAATTTTTCCTGAAACGCAAGAAACTTTTCCTTTTGTTGTGTGCTTCTTCCCACAACTAAACTAAGTGTAGCAGTATAGGGAACCAATTGTTTCTGTTTTGTTACCTAATAAATCTCTTTTTTTTGTTCTGTGGCATATTGCTTCTTTTGTCAGACCATTGTTATCTGTCATTGAATATGGGAATAAATATTTCTTTGTGACTTTCCTAATACTAACTCTTCTCATAGTTACCTTTACTCCTTGACCTGTTAACTTCCTTGTCTCTGGATCACGTTTCAGATTTGCCTTGTTTATTCCACTGTGGTGTGGTCATATTGTTGCTCTGTAAATCCACAGGTGTTTAATTTCCAGCATTCTTTTCTCACATCCCCCTGCAGACTGTTTTGTTGCCTTACTGCTTATCCTGCTACAATTACCTGTTGCTGTTGTGGTATTCTTCCTGGGTATCACCTCCAGAATAAGGTACAACACTCCAGTTAGAATATTCCTAATGTGAACACCACTTCCGTTCCCCTGCATGGATGCTGTCCTCTAGTTCCCAATGACATCTTTCAGGCTTTTCTCATTGCATCTTGTGCCATTATATATTTCCTTGTTCAATTACAGCAAAATCTCCATTAACAGTTTTTTTTACCTGTACCTAAGTTTTATAGTGCCACGTGTATAATCTTATACTTCTCTGTCTTACAGAACCAGGTTCCACCCCTTGGTTCTGTTCTCAAGTTTGCCTTCGACTTGTGCTCCCATCATATCTCTGTAAGGGTTCTGTCCCAAAATGCATTTTGGTCCTAAAGCTTCTTCAGAAGAGCCAAATGAAGTCTGAAACCAAACCCTGCAACTTTGTTTACTAGTGGCTGTTACCTTGATCACTAAACCAGTTTGCTTTCAGAGTGTGTTCACCTTCTCTGCCAGTGGATGACAACTGTAGAAACCCCCTGACATTCCAGAGTACCATACCTTTCCATTCCTGTATCAGTTCTGCTTAAAATATGATAATAGCTTAGTAAGATCTTCTTTTGTAAATTTTACGTAACTGCTACTGCACTTTTCTGTACAGGAACTTAAAAGTCATTTAATTTAAGGTTTGCATTGGACAGCTTGCTCAGAGCTAATAGAAATTACTGCTGTCTTTGTTGTGCTTTTTTCTCCTACAGATCACTTTTCTGTTTTCAAAAATGATTTCTTACAAAATTGTATTAGCTGTGGGAGGTGCATGGGGCAAAGTAAACTAAGTGAGGTGTTACACTTGTCCATCTTAATGCTGCTGGCCCCTGCAATAGAGTATCACATTATAGTAGAAGAAGTATAACTTATACTTTATATAAGGGTTAGTGCTTATGTCTGTCTATACCTTCTATATGGGAGACACCTTAAACCTCCTGTAGTGGATCCTGTGTGATATATGTATATCACTTCTTAAGGGGATCAAGTGTTTCAGGTACATGGCATCTGAATGTCCAGGAATTTTTTTTCAAACTTTTTGAGTCTTTATGGTTGTATTCAGGCCAATAAAGCCAAACCCCACTAGCTGTGGGCATGCTCTTTTAGCCTTTTTATTGACCTCATCAGTACAGCATTAGTGGATAGTTTTGCTATGCTTTAAAGAAAGAAGGTCTTTAAACCCAGCTGATGCCAGTGAGGGTTAAGGTCCCTGTAAAATGGCCCAACTAACATCCAAACCAGAGTAAAAAAGACACACAAACCATTCATTAAAAACTGCAAGAAAAACCCGGTCAAGCTAGAGTTTTCATTGTGTGATACCTTAAACCTCCTGTAGTGGAGGCCCATGGAATATGTACAGAAATATGACTCCGTCATTGTCCATGCTGGTGTGAAAGACCTGAGACGTACCTCCCTGGACTACATGAAAAGAGACATAGAGGAGCTCTCTGAGCATGTGGCCCAGGCCGGTATGACCCTGACCTTGAGTAGCATCTTACCCTCACCAAGAATGATGCCACAATATGAAGACAAGATGATCAATTTCAACAATTGGCTTAAGTATTGGTGTCATTCAAAGGGGATCCAATGCCTGTCAGCCTGGGATGACATGCTCGACAAGCCACGATGCTTCGCTAGGGACGGCTTGCACCTGTCACCCCTGGGCTTTCGGATATTGGCAAAGGCTCTTGCTACCCCCATAGTGCCTTTTTTAGGCAAGGCTCAAAAGACAAACCCACCTCCATAGGTATCACAAGGGATAAGAAACTAAGAGTAATGCTACTCAACGCCAGAAGTCTAAACCTCAAGATGCACGCACTCGAAACTCTCCTTAGCAGTAACAGAAACCTGGTTCAAGGCTCCCGAGAGCACCTCAGCACTGCCAGGTTATATACCTCATACCATGCTTTTCGGCCCCAAAACTTGGACTGAACCAGAAAAGGAGGGGGAGTATCAATATTCGTCAAAGATACCCACACCTCCAGGTTGGTGGCACAGCACGAAGCATCAGAGACTATCCATGTGCAACTAACAGTGGGTAAAACTGCCTTCCAGTTTATAGCCTGCTACAGACCACCCTCCCAAACCCAGAAACCCCACTCGGCCTTCCTGAGAACACTGGAAAATATGAAGGTCTCTCCAAACACCATTATATTGGGCGACTTCAACTACCCAAACATAGACTGGGAGCATTACTCTAGCTCCAACACCCTAGCTCAAAGGTTCCTAGAATTTATAAACTCAAACGCTATGGAACAACTTTTTACCACTACCACAAGAGGGGAAAACATACTGGACTTGATCATCACCAACATGGGGACTCTATGCTCCAGACCAGAAGTGTATCCCTCACTGGTAAGATCAGACCATAAACTAATCTCACTGGATATTCACATTCCGACCCCACCCCCTGCCCAGAAAACCACAGTGAAAAACTTCTCTAAAGCAAATTTCACACTCCTCAAAACCGATGTGGAATCCTTCAAAGCCCCCGGGCCTGTGGAAAATATGGCCCAGACCGCAGAATCCTTTATAAACGCATTCTATGAACACCTTCAGGAATGCATGGATCATGCAATCCCAAATAAAACCAAGACCCAATCCTCCAAAGGCAGACGTCCTGTCTGGTGGACCCCAGCCATAAACAAACTATACAATAGAAGGAGGAAGCTACTACATGATAGAGCAAAATCCCAAAAAGGGAAGGCATCTCTGATCAGTGTTAGCAAAAAAACTACGGGCACTCTTAAAATCGTCTAAGGCCAGCTTCGAGAGAAAAATTGCACAGGACACTAAGGATAATCACAAGGCTTTCTTTAGTTATGTTAGGAACCTGGGTGGGAATTCCCAGATATGCTCAGAATTGGTCCAAAATGACAAAAAATACACCGAACCCAAAGACATTGCCAACATCCTACCTGACAGGTTCAGTGCAAACCCCCCCTCCCCACCAAAAGGGCAAATATCTATCCCAGCAGAGTGCTGCCCCCCTGACATCTCAGATGCTCAGGTAAGAGCCGCCCTCTCCAAAGCAAAAAACACAGCATCAATGGGACCAGACGGTGTCCCGGGCTGCGTCCTACATGAACTCCAAGAAGAGCTAAACCCAAACATAAAACTACTGTTCAATCTCAGCCTTACCACAGGATATGTACCCAAAGAGTGGCGTACAGCAACAGTGGTCCCTCTCCACAAAGGTGGTGCCTCAACGGATCCTGGAAACTATCGCCCCATAAGCCTGACTAGCTTGGTCTGCAAAGCTATGGAAAGGATCATCATGGACCTCATAAAAAAAAGATATTGGAGACCTACAGACGCTGGATCTTACCCAGTTCGGCTTTGTTAAGGGCAGATCCTGCCTCTTAAACATGGTCGATTTCTTTGAAACAGTTACCAAGGCCATTGATGAGGGGAAGGTGGTCCACACAGCCTACCTGGACCTCGCAAAAGCCTTCGATACAATACCCCACTCGGGCATTATAGATAAGCTCACCAGCTTGAATATAAACCCCTATGTCACTAGATGGGTTGCAAACTGGCTCAAGGACAGAACCCACTTGGCTAGAATTGCTGGAGCCATGTCAGACTCCAAACCAGTTACAAGTGGCATCCCACAAGGCTCAGTCCTGGGACCTCTCCTGTTCGGTATATGTTTCTCGGAGGTACAGGCCAACACGGAAGGACTGTGGCTGTCCAAGTTCGCAGATGACTGCAAACTGGGCGCTATAATCGACTCTCCAGCCAACACAAGCATCCTGCAAAAGGGCCTCATAGAAACAGACAACTGGTGCCAGAGCTATGGCCTCAAGCTAAATGCCAAGAAGTGTATAGTCATCCCCTTTGGCAAAAACAAAGTGCCCACAAATTACCACATAGGTGGTAATCCATTAAGTACGGAAGAAGTAATTAGGGACCTGGGGACCCAAGTTGATAGCAATCTCTCATTTGACAACCATGTGGCCAAAGTGGTTAGAAAAACATTTTATATAGCCCACCTAATCATGAAGGGATTCACATCTAGATCAGGGGAGGTCATCGTGCCTCTTTACTCATCCCTCATCAGGCCCATAATTGAGTACAATGCCCCTTTTGGGATGTACTTTACCAGACACCTGCAGCAACTGGAAATACCCCAAAAGTACCTCACCAAGAGGATCTAAGGGCTCAAACAGATGCTATATGCTGCCCGGTTAAAGAAACTCCAGCTCTACTCAGTGGCATATCGCCTGCTCAGAGGCGATCTGTGCCTGACGTATAAAGCCGTGTCCAACCCGGAATTAATGGACATGCTGCACCTCAGAAAATCCAAATCCCATCGAGCTACGCACTCGAGAGACTTGAACCTCAGCACTGAAATAAATAGGACATGCTGGAGGGACAGATTCATAACCCAGAGGCTCCCTTCACTCTGGAATAAAATCCCAGTCCAGGTTAGGCAGAGTCCCTCATTGACTCTCTTCAAGAGGAATCTTGATGAGTGGATGGGAGATAGTAGGTTTACCCCGGGTATCACTTCTGTGTCACTGTTAGACAGAGGCACAGTATACTAACCTCGAAAAAGGGCATAGCAAAATTAATTTAAAATGGGTGGCGAAAGCCAAACACACTCTGGCTAGGCTTTAAATGCTCTAGGGCAGATAGCCTAGTATGAACCTATGAGTCCGTAAGCACTTTGTGTTTCAGCTACATGGCATCTGAGTGACTATGCCTTTTTTTTTTTTTTTTTTTTTTTTTACTTTTTAAGTCTTTATGACTGCATTCAGACCAATAAAGCCTTGGCTGGGTTTTTCTTGCAGTTTTTACCTGAGATATGCTGCTGGCCGGCTGGTGTCCAGTTGCCCAGCTTTGGGTAGCTTGGATAGCTGTGTTGAGCAAAACATGGTTATGCAAAACCAATCAACCTGCCAAAGATGAACTAAGAATTCCTACACTAAATGTAGGTTCAGTGAGGGGGGACACAGCTTGGAAATGGATGACAGGATAAGATTGAAGGGCAGTTCAGCAAAGCCACTTGGCTTGAGATCCAGAGTCTATTACTTAGGAGGAGGGGGGAGGACAAACAAGAGGCTTCAGACGTCCGTGAGGAATGTCAACAGAATTCATGACGGACTCATGGCAGTCAGACCCCAGTGTAAAATTAGGGCAGTATTCATAATCTCAGCCTATACCCCACAGCAGGATTATGATAATGAGGAAAGGGACACAGACAGTTGTAGGACCTACCAGATACAGCAGGACAACATAAATTGGTGTTAATGAGTGACCTGAATGCAGATATTGGGACATATGGACAAAACAGGATGTAAGGACTGCCTGGGCCCACATGGGTAAGGGGTTACATGAATAAAGGAGAGACCATTCTAGTCTTCTGTCTGTCATATGGCTTGATGGTGACCAACATGCAACTCTGGTAGACTTACTTCTAGTAAGGAAAGGGCATTAGCAGAGAGTCAGCAATGGCAAAATATTTCCTAGTGAAACAGTTGGACCACAGCATAAGCCTCTGGTTGCCACAGTCAGCTGCAAACAGTAGTCAGAGAAGACTCTATGGTTAACAGAGACTAGGCTGAAGCCTGGAAGTTCACTGGAGAGGAAAACATAAGAGGGGAAGGAATTACTTAGTCCTCTAGCACCTTAGAAAGATGAGGAAATAGTTGGAATTGAAGAAGAATGGCAGCGTCTCGGAACAGCTTATGTGAGGGCTACAGGACAGATGTGCAACTGAGCCAGGTATAGAAAAAAAATGTACATAAAGAAGGCTGGTGGTGGAATGCAGACATCCAGGAAGTCATCAAAAGGAAAAAGAGTCAAGGGAAAAGCAGAAGATATAATAGATGGAACCAGGAACAGTCCTAGGTCAACTGGTGCCCTAGGCAAAAGGGCTCCACGGCGCCCCCCACCACACTACCTGGAGACCCCATCCTGGTTTACCTACACCAAATAAATACTGGAAAAGTGCCCCTGCTGGGCTGGCACCCAAGGCGGCCGCCTAGTTGGCCTATGCCTAAGGCCGGCTATGGATGGAACAGACTAAGAAAGAATACTAATTGGCTAACAAAGAGGCTAAGAGAGGAATTGCAGTAGCAAACAGCAAGGCATCAGAGGCACTCTACCAGCTTCTGGAAAGTGACTCCGGTAGATGGTGCAAAGAAACTATATAAGGTTGTAAGGCAAAGACAGAAAGATAAAGAAGATAGTCAGACACCCTTCATAAGGAATGGCAGCAGCAACCTGCTCACTAGGCCACAGGACTCCAAAGGCAGATGGAATAAGAACTTCTGAATGGGGAAGAAAACACAGCGACCGTACTGCCAGAGCCTAATATGAAAGAAGAGGAGCCCACCATAGAAGATGTAAGAACAGCAGTAAGGAAAATGAAGTCAGTGAAAGTAGCAGGCTCCAATGAGATTATAGCAGATGTGATAAAGATGTTGGGTGAATTAGGGGAGAAATGGTTCCAGCATAGCACTATGGAGAAAAAGGCATACCCAGGGTGAGCGAAGAATAAGCATCCTTGTGCCAGTGTACAGGAACAAAGGAGACATCCACTACTGGGCAGTTCAGAATTATTAAACTCCTGTCACACTGCATGAATGTTCTGGAGTGGGTGATTGATAAATGAATACAGAAAGTAGTAGAAAGTTGATAGGAGGAGATGAGTAGTTCAGATTCAGATTAGGATGGAGCACAACTGACCTGATGTTTTCAGTGAGACAGTTGAGAATAAACAAGAGATGAGAAGAGTCCAAGTGGGCATTCTTATACTTGGAGAAAGCATGTGACAAGGCCCCAAGAAAGCTGATTAGGGCAGTCCTGCAGTTGTTCAAAGTCCCAGAAACATTAGTAAAGGCTATGTACAGGACCCAATGACTGAAGTATGAACAGTGTTTGTTCTCCCAGAGGGGTTACTGGTGGGAGTGGGTGTGGATCAGGTTTCATCTCTGAGCCCAATGAAGGGAAAATAGTGGAACAGGTTAACGTCTTCAGATATCTGGAGGGGGTGATGGAGGAGAGGGTCATCAGCCAACTGGCACAGAGTGTCAGGGATAGTCGATGACAGAAGCTGAAAAGTAAGGTGTACTAAAGAGGTGTGTAACCAGTACTACTTTATACAGAAACCTGGTCAGTAAAGGCAGAGCAGTTCAAACTAGAGGTGATGGAGATGAAGTGCTTGAGATGGGTGGTAGGATGCACATGTGGGACAAATGAAAAAGTAAGGAGATCAGAGAAGAAGCCAAAGTAAATCCCATTGCAGAGAATGTCAAAGAGAACAGATTATGGAGATTCAGACACATGTACAGAAAAGCAGAAGACAATATGGTGACGATTCAGGACAGACTAGAGGAAGGCAAGTGAAAATGAGGGTGTCCATTAAAGTGGTGGATGGATTGTATAACAGAGCTGTGAGACAGTCAGGGATGACTGTCAAAGATAGGAGAGTGACGCCAAATTGAGATAGATTGCAACAGTTGACATGACATCCCTACCCATGTAGAAAATGGGAAAAGGGGGTTGATGCTGATGTAGAAATAGAAGTTATGTACTTACCATAACGTTCCATGTGAGTTGTTTATCTCGCCTTTATTCTCACTGATGGGTTCTGAGCCGATCCTCGGCTCCAACATGGCTGATACCAAGCTCAAGGTTTGCCAGTAGCTCGAGACTGCCCCTTATCCCACCATGCACTGCTAGAATTACCTCAGATCTTGTTTGCTGCGAATAATAGTCTATACATATATATTCATATGTACAACCTATGCATACTCTCTCATATATATCTACGAAGAAGAGTACCCAAAGGGAAAGAGAAATATTGAATAACCAGGATGGCACTAGCCTCTAAGTCAACAGTCAGCCAGGAGGGGGAAGGAGGGAGGGACATGAGAATAAAGGTGAGATAAACAACTCACATGGAATGTTATGGTAAGTACATAACTTCTGTATGTGAAGTTGTTAAATCTCGCCGTTTATTCTCAGTGATGGGTAGCGTCTCTAGCACCCTCAACCCTGGGTGGCTCATGGGAGTATGTTTTTCAGTACTATAGAACCAAAAGAAGACCTGTCCCTAGAAGCCTTATCTACTTTGTAATGTGAGATAAAGGTATGAGGGTTAGACCAAGTGGCTGCAGTGCAAATATCATCAAGGGGCAATTTAGCTTGAAAAGCAAAAGAGGTAGAGACAGCTCTGGTAGAATGAGCTTTTAGTTTGTGCATTAAAGGCATGTTCACATTTTCATAAACAAAGGATAAACAATCAGATAACCATTTAGATAAGGTTGTTTTAGCCACTGGATTGCCTTTTCTTGCTTCTGAGAAGGCTACAAAAAGTTGATCTGATTTCCTAATATCCTTAGTTCTGTCAAGATAAAATCTGAGTTGTCTGTGAACATCAAGTTTGTGCAGCATATATTCTAAGTTGTTGAGTGGTTGGGGAAGAACACTGGTAGTTCAATGACCTGATTGATGTTTGACTCAGAACAGACTTTAGGTAAAAAAGAGGGGTTCATTCTGAGAGATACTCTATCAGCATGGAAGATCATGTAGGGGGGTCTGATGGATAATGCTTGAAGTTCTGACACTCTGCGGGCAGGCGTAATGGCCACAAGAAAAACTGTTTTCCAAGATAAGAATTTTAAAGCACAAGAAAAAGCTGGTTCAAAGGGAGGAAGAATAAGTTGAGACAGCATAAAGTTTAAATTCCAGGGAGAAAAGGGAATTTTGATCGGAGGTCTCATATGAAGAACGCCTTTAAGGAAGGTTTTGGATAATTTATGGCTCATATTTGAGCCATCAAGACCAAGGTGAAAATTTGAGATAGCAGCGAACTGAACTCGAACTGTAGCAGCTGCTGCCCCTTCCTTAAAATTTTTTGTCAAAAATTCCAAGATCGAAGATAGCGGAGCACGAAAAGGGTCAGTGTTCTGTGCATTGGCCCAAATTGAGAACCTTTTCCATTTGCTGCCATATAGTTTCCTGGTAGATGGCTTGTGAGAAGACAAGAGAATCTGTTTTGTACCTTCTGAAATTGATTGAAGCCTGGCAATTAGTGGAAGTGGATTAGCCAAGCAGTCAGTTTCAGGGACTGTAGAGAAGGATGAAGGTCCCCTGACGGGTGCGTCAGAAGGTCCAGTATACATGGATCCTCCAACAGATGATGGTGAAGAAACAGAAACCAAATCTGTCGAGGCCAGTAGGGGGCTATGAGTATAACCTTCCTTTCCAGCGATTTTGCTTTCTGTAGAAATCTGGGTATTAATGGGAAGGGTGGAAATGCATAAAGGAGACCTGGGGGCCAATCGTGTAAAAGTGCATCTCTCAGGGGATGACCGGGAGGTGGTATCAGAACAAAGTAGCTTCTGCATTTTGAATTGATGTGGCTGGCAAAAAGGTTGCAGCAAGGCTGGCCCCATTTGCGGAAAATCAACTCCACAACCTGTTGATTGAGATATCACTCATGAGGGAGTAATATTGCCTTGCTTAGCGTGTCCGCTATGATGTTGGATTTTCCCGGGATGTGCGTTGCTAACAGAAAATGCTGGGATGACACAGCCCATTGCCAAACCCTGAGGGCTTCTCAACAAAGGGGGTAAGACTTGGTTCCACCCTGCTTGTTCAAGTCAACCACGAAGAACAAAAAACTGATGTGAATAACAAGAAAAACGGCTCAGGAAAAATGCCAGCGTCCACAAACAAGTATTTAATAAAATCAATGTCCTTTAAAAACCAATGTTGTGATGGAACAAAGTCCAAAATAAGCCAAAGAACAAGAATCAAAAATCCAAGTGTAAAGCGCTTTTCGTCTGTTAATATAAACAGACTTCTTCAGACAAATGCACTCTGTAAGTCAAAGGGAATTTAAATGCAGCACAAGAAGTCACATGACAGATGTTACTTAAAGTTAACTCCTTCAGAGTCAGAGCAGTGCTGACTTGCTTTTCACCTTTTAAAGAGAAAGACAATGTGCAAAAATCAAGAAAACCTAACAAGTAATTTGGGTTAAACACAGTGGTTCAATGTGTTTCATGCATTGCATCCTAGTTATTTTACACTCTACTTCTCAAAAGCGAGAAGTGTATATGTGTATTACTACAAACCAGGATGTTATATCAATGGGCATTAACATATAAAAACGTACAAATACTAATGTTGAATGTGTTGTCAGTGCCTATATGTAAAGTACTGAACAGGGCTACACTTATGTCCCAGATGTATAGTAAATCTAAATATGTTGAAAGGGTGCCCATAAATGTAACGCTATCGCACTACATCCCCCCACAACAACAATGTATTAAACCGTATGTACGGTGTGTATTGAATAACCTGTCCTGTCAAAACAGGACTGGACACTTATTGGAGCAATGTCATTAAATTCTAAACAAGCCACCTTAAAATGTACTAAAACACAACAAGTAATAGACACCTATCTTCTGGTTGATCAAATGCAAAATATGCGCGTTGGAGGACCGTGTGCATTAAGTACAAAATTGTACACCTAACGTAATCAATTCTTAAGTTTAAGTATACAGGCAAGCAAATAAACTTTGTTCAATCCCGGTGGGTGGCATGCATCCAAACGTAACTGCCATAAAAGTTTGATCTTTTCTAAATTTAGTGAACTAGAGCCACCTCTAAGCATAGTATGGATTAAGTTGTCCTGATCTTGTATTTGCTCAATAACTTTAAATTTAAACGAGTGGTTTGGTTTTTCCATACAGTGCTTTGCTAGTGCATTCTCTTGTTTGTGTCTACTAATTGCATGTGTGTGGTCGTAGATCCTGTCACGAAGCCTCCTGTCGGTTTTCCCGACATAGAAGGCTGGGCATAGTTGACATAAAGCCAGCTAGGCTGCACCTTTATAATTTGTTTCTCAAAACATAATTTCTGTCTCTGATAACGAACTTGCTGCCTATGTCTATATACTTACAATAATTACACATCTCACAACGGAACATACCTGCTGTTCTGCATGTGTTGTTGTGTCGACCTTCTATGATGTTTTTACCATGCCTATAAGTGACAACCGGTGATGGTCCTAACTATTGGGTGATGTCTCTGTCAGTTGTGAGCAAGTGCCAATTTCTTTTCAATATGTCCACCACTTCTCTTGCTCTTATATTGAAAGTGAAAACAAACCTAATATTTCCATTGGTTGTTTGTGTTGAACTTCTACTCTCAAATATGTTATAGTTAGAGGTGTTTGTGTGGTAAGTCTGTTCAGGACATCCCACTAGAACCAAGGGAGTCAAATCTAGATCTTGACACAACTGTCGCTGAGCAGACTAACCACACAAACACCTCTTTTGATAGGAATGGGTGGGTTAAAGAACGGTATGAAATATCCCCTAGAAATGATGCTTTGTACCCAAGTATCCGATGTTATGTTTATCCAGGCTTCTGGGTACAAAGACAAGTAACCCCCAACTGCTTCCAGAGCCGAACAGTTGGGCCCCCTTTCAGGAGCGCTTGTAGGACTGACCGGAGAACTGACTCCTGTCACCCTGTTGCTGTGGACCCCTCTGCCACAGGGGTGGCGTCTTCCGTTATAACCCCCCTCCTCTGCCTCTAGAGGGGGTTTCACCGCGTGTGAAGTGAAAGGCTGCTTGAGATTTTCAGAACCACATCTTTCCCCCTAGGGCCCTTGGGGTAGGGCCGAGTAGGAGTGGAAAAGCGGACCCCAATGGCAGATAAAGTATTGCCTTCCTGTTCACACCTGGTTAAAGTTTCCTTTACTTTGGGCCCAAACAGTGATGAGCCATAAAATAGGGTAGTAATAAAAGAAGACTTGAAGGGTTCCACAAAGGAACAGAGACGCATCCATGCTTGTCTGCGAAGAGCAATGCCTGAACTAGCGGCTCTACTCGAACCATCAGCTGCATAGGATATGAGATGCATGGACGAGTTCACTACTGAGTTAAGGGTAGCGAGCTGGGCTTTGACTTTGTCAGCCACCCCTGCAGCTACTGTACCCTGGATCTCCTAGCTCTTTCAGGAGATCTCTCTGTAGTCTTGTAAAATGGGTCAAGTAGTTCAGTGATCACAGAGAAAAAGTCGCTGAACTAAACATGCACTTCCCATATCTATCCATAACCCTAGAATCTCTGTTAGGGGGATGGGTAGAAGAGGATGTCTCAGATACTTACTTTGGTGGCTGCAGCCACCACCAAGGCATCCACAGGCACTTTGTTTTGTCAAAAAAGGTTTATCGACTGGGACAGATATGAATTTATTGGGTCTACGAGGGACAGGTTCCATGGCCTCCGGTGACTCCCACGCCTTACGAGAGATCAGATCCATGAGCTCGTCGTAAGGGGGAGACACCAAAGAAGTGAAAGTTTGAGACCCAAAAGCCTTCAAGAGCACAGACTCATCCTCAGTAGGGGTCTTGGACTGCCAGTTGCCCCTCTGACTAAGGATCTCTAGTATCTCTGCAAAGGAGATATCCTCAGAGAGGGACCGAGGCGACACTTCTGACTCATCTCAGTCCGTGTCAGATGTCAAAGACTCCTGTGGGGAGTCTAAGTGCCTCCTCTTGCACAGTCTCTTTCTGGGCACCTCCTCAGTGGGAGGGTCTGGGGAGGTCTCAAAAGAGCAGGGGACACCTTGTGAGGATGCTTGAGGCTCAGGGTCTCTATGCTTAGAGGGGTTGGTAGATGCAGAAGTAGACACAGGAGCTTGAGGGGAGAGGGAAAGCTGAACCGATGCTGATGTTGTCTTTGGAGTCAAAACTCTCTCCATAGCATCAAAGGAACCATGGCTCCGACAAAGAGGAGTGGACGGACCTGAGCGTACCGTCCGATCCTCCTGCACCAAAACCCTGGGCTCCAAGCCTGAGGTAGGAGCCGAGCTCATCCGAGCCGAAGCCCCGAGACGGAGAGTCGGCACCGACAAGTCAGTGCGACTATACTCCCCGGACCTATCTGCAGAGCGTCGGCTCCTAGAGCCCTTGGTCAGTGCCGAGGACATCCGAGTAGATGGAGCCGATAACCCCGGAAAAGATATCTGCTCCAAGGGTCCAACCACCATCGGTTTGACTTCCCTCGGCTCCGAGAGTCCAGTACAGCCTGGAGGAAAAGTAGACAAGTTTGGTTCCATGGTCTTCGGCACCGACAAGCTGGTCGGGGCCAACAACAATTTGGCAAGTCCTGGTGCCTGTAAAAGCTTCTGCAGTAGCCGATCCATGTCCAAATCTGAAAGGCTGACTGAAGACTTAAGCTGAATGCACCGAAGGTGCTGACTGGAACAGAGGTGAAGAAGGAACTTCGGAGACCGGCTCCAATACTGAAAGCTGGCTCTGAATCAAAGGTACACTCAGCTCCGATGACTGTGGAACCGATGACCCTCCTTCTGAAATTTTAGCCTTTTTGGATACCTTATCTGAAGACTTGGATTTTGAAGATTTGGAAGACGTACTAGCACCTTCATGGCTATTCAAATCCTCTGAAAAAGATTGCTGTAGCAATCCTCTGTCTATAAGTTTCCTCCTTCTCTCCAAGAGTACTCTTGAAGAGAAGGAGTGACAAATGCTACAGGTGTCTTGGAGGTGCTTGGCCCCTAAGCAGTAGATGCATTGACTATGTCCGTCAGTGATGGACATTTTCTGCCCACAATCTGGGCGTTTTTTAAAACCTGATTTGGGATGGGATTTCTCCCTACCCTCTGACATACTGAGAAAAAAACAGTAAATAGATTCACAAACAACTAAGCCCAACCCGGGCTCTATCTACAACAGTAATATATATATATATATATCTATATATATATATATATATATATATATATATATATGAATATAATACAAATATGGGACTAAGTGTCCCACAGAAAAAAACTAACTGCTAAAGGGATTAATAGTAGGAAAAAGGGCTAAAGGCCCACACAAACTAAAAAGCCAAGTCCCTAATTTAAAACAGTTTAACTGTCTAAACTAACACACACTACATAAATATATCAAAAAGGAAAACTTTTTTAAAAACTTTTTAAAAACTTGCTGTTTCTAAAATGGTCCGAACTATCTGGATCACCAAGATCTCTCTTGCCGCGGCAAACTAGATCTGAGGTAATTCTAGCAATGCAATTTTGGGATAAGGGGCTGGTCTCGAGCTACTGGCAAACCTTGAGCTTTGCTATCTGCTGTGTCGGAGCCGAGGATCGGCTCCACCCCATCAGTGAGAATAATCCGCGATATTAACAACTTCACATTAGGCTACAAATTCCTATAAAACTTATAGTATTTTAACCCTACAGTATTCTTTAAAGTCATAGATAATGTAACAGGAAGTACAGATTTTTTTTTAATGTTTCATTTTCTAGCCTAATACAACAGCTGCGGTCAGGTACTTCTTTGCCAAAAGCAAAAACTGAGCAGTTGCATTAACTGATCAACTACTCCGAGCTTTTGGCCCACATTTTGCATACTTTCTCACTTATAGAATTGTAAAGAATGGTATTGACCCAAAATTACTGAAGAGAAGTAAAACTGTTTATCTGTACCTAAAGGAGGGAACCACACAAAAGTGATATACAGTCATTGTCCTTGGTTACCGGCAAATATTCAGGCAAAATTGTATGATATTCTTCCTGTTTCACTGTTGCAGTCATTACATTTGGGTTATCTGCCTGCAGGTAGCCCTCAGCCAGCCTGAATATCAAAGTCTTGGATTCCTGCGTCGAATGCTGTCTCTTCTTCCATGATGTCAAGTCGTCAGGGGTATAAAACATGCAGCCAACGCCATTATATCAGTCTTTTTTACTGTGCGGTGCCCAAAGCAGAAGCACTTCGCAAGTGCCAGTCGGCCGACTTCTGAAATTTTCGTTTTTGAGTTTCAGAACTGAAATCTTCTAAAAAAAAAGCTAAGTACCCCATTGGGGATCCTTTTTCTTGCTCTTAACCAATGTCAGTAAAAGTTAACAATTGTCTTACCTGTGGAAAGCAAATACCTCATAAGGATTTTCATTCATACTGCATTCCTTGCTTAGGCCCAGTCCACGACGTCCCTCGCTGTCGGTTTTGTGCCTTATTCAACCCCTTGACTATTAGACGTTGGTCAATTTTCGCAGCAAATTATTTTGGTACTCAGTTTAACTATCCAGAAATGGCTTCGGTAAGCCATCCGACTACCGATATTCCAAAAAACGTAAGGATAAAGACAGAGACAGGCCTCATAGGTCCAAAACTTCTGACAACGCTTCCGTTAAGCTAATCGCCAGTTCGCCGGTACTCAGGTGCTTTTGCAGCCCCTGATAACCCGCTACTTCAGATTCACAGGCCTCTACTGAGACCCATTCGAAGTCCATTATGCCGCGAGATGCTTCTTCGACTATGGAACCTGCTGATGTCTCTACCTTGTATGGGTCCAGAGCCACTGTGCAGGCACTGGCTTCTGAGGGTGTATTCAGGCCTACAGATTTGCATTTTAAACCAACGCCATCTTCTTCATCAAGGCCTAAAACTTGCCCACGCCTAGAAAACCGACATCCAAACTGCGTGGTCAGGCCCATATGACTAAAAAGCAAATGCTTAGAATGGCTGAAGACCTTATTACTTTAATTAGAGAAGCCAGCCTTCCCCCTCTAAGAGACCTAGTACTGATTTTCCTTCTGATTCTTCTGCTCAGGATTCTGAAATTTCTGTTTCTTCTGATTACCAGGATTTGCCCTTATCTACCTGTGAGGATTCTGATGCAGAGGATTCCATTCCCCCTGCTTCCCCTCCAGAAGATTTTTCTTTTGGCGAAACCTTGCACACTCATAGGGAGCATTTCCGCTGGGAAAGCCAGGATTACTCTGACTCCAAAAAGAGGCTTAGGTAATTCTTACTCCTCCCTCAACACAGGCCTTTAGCTGTCCCTCCTGTTCTGGACATTGTAGATGATGCCTTCTTGGAATCTAGCCTGGCCCCAGACACTTTACCTCCAGCTCCCAGAAAACCTGACAGGTATTACAGAGTACTTGACTCTCACAAGTTCCTCTTCAAGAATCCTTCTGCGGATCCAGAGACCATTTCCCAAGGACCAAAGGGCATTAAGGCTACTGCTGCCAAAAACCCTACCCCCACTAATAGAGATTCCAGGCCTTGGACAGATGGGGTAAGAAGCTATACACTTCTGCTGCTTTGGCCATTAGGGCCTTAAATTGCCAGTTTCATATGTTAAAATATCAGCAGCATACTTAGGGACTACTTAAACAGAAAATGATGTTGATTCCTGACTGTGCCGAACATAAAGAATTACAGGATTTAATGCATTCTGAACAAGTTGTTAAACATACTTTGCAATGTGGTTTTGACTCTTTAGAAGCATCTTACAGGGCTGCTGTCACTGGGTCTGTACTTAGAAGGCATGCTTGGCTTAAGGAGCAAAACTTGCCATATCATGTTAAAGCTAAATTACTGGATGCTCCCTTAGACCATGACTGCCTGTTTGGCAACAAAGCAGAAGACATCCTTAAAAAGATGGAGGAAAAAGCTAAATCTATGCAAACTGTTAAAGATTTCCTCCAAGTACAGCCTCCCAGATTTAGTAGGCATTGGCCTTCTAAGAATTGGTCCTTTCCAGTCTCTTCCAGGCCTTCTCAGTCCAAACCCAGGAGCAGCAGACCACCTAGGGTACAGTCTCAGGCTACACACAGGCCTAAGCAGTGGGGGACTCCCACTTCCAAAGCTGGAAGTAGTAAGACACCCTCCTATGGAAAAATGTCACAATAACTTAACCTTAACCCTTTCAAGCCGTGCTCAACTGCCTGCTCCCTTAGGAGGAAAGCTAGCCCTGCATGCAAAAAACTGGGAACTCATTACCCAGGATAAATGGGTTTTAAATATAGTTTTCCAAGGATACAGATTCCACTTCCACACCTTACCAATCCCAAACGGTTGGCCAGACCTACCCCCAAATCAGTGGGCAGAGGCTCAACTGTAGGTTCTCTCTCTTCTAAGTGTCAGGGCTATTCAACCTGTCCCAGTAGAAGAAAGAGGACAAGGTTTTTACTCAAGACATTTCCTGGTACCCAGAAAAGACAGCTCCTGGCATCCTATCCTGGACCTCTCTATTCTAAACACTTTTTTGGTAATCCCAAAATTCAAAATGCTAACACTTCAAATGCCCACCAGCTGACCCAGCAACCATTTCTGTTACCACTGACAGGGCTACCAAACGTCTCCCCACTACCACTGTGCTGTCTGCAGATAAAGACAGCAAGGCCATGGAGAGGTGGGGGAAGAAGATATACACTTCAGCTACTCTAGCCTTTAGAGCTACAAATTACCATTCATACATGGCCAAATACTCTTTGGCATTACTGGACAAAGCTTCTAAGGAACATAATGAGGTCCCTGACTGCTCTGCAAAGCATCCCTGTCTTCCTTGCTTGGGCTTATTTCCCAAGTCAATAAACATTCCCTAAGGTGTGCATATGACACAGCAGAGGCCTCTGCCAGGCCAGCTACATCTGCCTCTGTATTGAGGGCGTACTCCTGGCTGAGTCTCCAGCCTTTACCAGATGACTTTAAGGCCAGACTCTTGGATGCTCCTTTGGATCACACTGCCCTTTTTGGCTCCAAGGTGGATGATCTCTTTAAGTCACTTCAACAAAAAGGGAAAGAGCTCCAGGATGTAAAGCATCTTCTGGTCTCTCCAGTCCCAAAATTTCAAAGAAACTACCCGGCCAAGACACAGTTTATTAGGAAGACTTCTAGGCCCTCTGCCCCCACCAGATCTAGAAGACCACACAGGAGGTAAAGTACTCAGCCTAATACACCTTAAGCTTCTGCCCAGAGACCTCCCTTTCCAGAAAGGGCAGGCAGCATCTGACTGTCTGCCTCCTTTTCTGCCCCCTCTCCTCCTGCCTCCCTGCATGGGCCCTAGTGACATCCGACAAATGGGTTTTGTCTATCCTGAAGGAGGGATACTTCATGCCCTGGATGTCCCTCCCCCCAGAACTTCCTGTTCCACTACCTCCACCCTCTCAATGGTCCCTCCTCCCCGAGGTTCTAAACAGCTTGCTGCTCCAAGGTACTATAGAACTCGTCCCCCCTTCTGCTCTAGGGAGAGGATTGTACTACAGAATCTTTCTGGTGCCCAGGAAGGAGGGACCACGGAGACCCATCCTAGAACTTTCAAGCCTCAACCCATTCACTATCTATTTTCTTTCCTCTCATTCTTCCCCAGACCTTTGTGGTGACCCTGGACATCAAAGAAGCCTATCTACATACACCAATAAAACCATCCTCCAGAAAATTCTTCAGATTCAAAGCAGGTTCCTTGCATTTTCAGTTTTGTGCCTTCCCTATGGACTCTCCACTGCTCCAAGGCTATTTACAAAATGCCTAGCCCCAGTCATTGCTTACTGCAGAACAAGAGGTGTGCACATTTATCCATACCTAGACAATCTGCTAATTCAAGCAGCAGACAGACAAACCCTCCTAGCCCACACAAAGGACCTCCTGCTGCAATCCTTAGGGTTCCTGATAAACTTCCCCAAATCCAATCTAATTCCTACACGAGACATTGTCTTCCTAGGATGCAGAATCAGAACAGACCTCAGGATGGCCTTCCCACCTCAGGAAAAAGTGCTTTCCCTGACCCAACTCCTTCAGTCTACCTTCCTTACATCCACCCTGACTGCAAGGGAATTTCTCAAACTTCTCGGCCACATGGCTGCCACAGTTCCCATGCTGCCACTGGCAAGATTACACATGAGAAAGATGCAGTGGTATCTTCACTCAGTATGGACCCAGCATTCTCACTCCCTTGAGTTCAGAATCCCACTTCCACCCTGCCTCTGCCAAGAGCTAAAGTGGTGGATGGCCCAGGTGACCCTAAACCCGGGTTTCCGTCTATGATTGCAGCCCCCCCCCCTTCTCAGATCATGCACACAGATGCCTCAGATCTGGGTTGGGAGCAACATTAGACACAAGTAATGTACAAGATTTGTGGAAAAACAAACACAAACAATGGCACATCAACATCAAAGAAATGTCAGCCATACTTCTGACCCTGCAGGCCTTTATATCTTTCCTCAGACAGGGCACTCTGAAAATCTTCACAGACAATACCACAGTGATGTGGTACTTGAATAGGCAAGGGGGGACCAAGTCCTACTTCCTCTGCAGACTAGCTCTACAGGTATGGGAACTAGCTGTCTCCCAGGGGATCACCCTATAGGCAGTCTGCATCCCGTCCCAACAAAATTGCCAGGAGACTTCTTAAGCAGAACCTCCTCAGACAGTCATGAATGGGTGCTGTCAAGAGAGGTATTCTTAGAGATGATCCACAGGTGGGGTATTCTACAGATAGACCTGTTCACCTCCTCCACCATCAGGCAACTCCAGAGCTACTTCTCCAGAACTTACAACCCAAAGGCTCTTCAAACAGATGCCTTCTTAATGTCATGGAAGGGGAAATACCTGCACGCCTTTTCCCCCTTCCCTCTGATATAGAGAGTCCTACTGAAATTTCAGCAGGACTCACCAAAAAATCTTCCTCTTGGCCAAGGCAACACTGGTTCCCCTTGCTTCTTCATCTATCCAAGGGCAATCACCACAAGTTACCCCCCTCAGTGGATCTAGTCACACAGCACCAGGGAACACAGACTCACCCACATTGGAAATCCCTATACCTCTCCCTGTGGCGGATAGGATTCGGATTCCCTTCAGACACCTACATAATGAGAACGTGCTCTCAGTCCTGCAGGAGGCCAGGAAACCAAACACTAGGAAATCCTACCTCTCTAAATGGAGAAGGTTTTCTATCTGGTGTCAGAAAAGACAGATAGAGCCGCTGAGCAGTGACCTGCCTCTATTTCTCTCTTACCTGTATGAACTGCTAAAGACAAAAGCATACCTGTCAGCCATTTCTGCCTGTCTGCCTATGGAGCCCCCACTTGCTTCCAGGCTTCCAGCCAAACTATTCCTAAAAGGTGTTTTACACCTACGACCCCCTAGGAAACCAACTCCTCCTCCCTGGGATCTTAATTATGTGCTGGAAAAACCCACTCTGTCACCCTTTGAACCAGCTGGTAAGGCTGACTTGAAAATTTGCACTTGGAAAACAGTACTGCTAGTAGCTTTAACTTCAGCCAGGAGGGTCTCGGAGCACCAAGCCCTCATGTCTACTCCACCCTCCCTAGTTTTCCACATGGACAGGGTCACCCTCAGGATTAATCCCTCCTTCACCCCCAAAGTAATTAATGACCTCTCCCTTAATCAGGCTGATGTCCTTCGAGAATGCAACTGCAGTCCTGACATATGGGGGTTGTCCTGCCTCAGGCAGCCCCTCGGTCGGCCGGATTCCAAAGTCTGGGTCCGGCGTCGGCTGATGTCGCCTCTTCCCCGACGTCAGAGCGGCTGGGGTATAAAAGCATCAGGCGACGCCATCTTCTTCAGTCTTTCTTGCCGCACAGTGCCCGAAGCAGAAGCAGTTCGCAAGTGCCGGTCGGCCAGCTCTGTGTTTTCAGTTACCGAAGTCATCAAAAAGCTAAGTACCCCGTTGGGGAACCTTTTCTTGCCTCAGACGATGTCAGATGGAGACAGTGAGAGAGTCCTTCCCACCCTGGATGTACACATGCAACTCAGTTTCTACTTGCATAAGACCAAACCTATATGCAAATCAGACTAGCTGTTTGTTTCCTTCCACCCCAGGGCTCTGGGGTAAGTTGTAGGAAAGCAAACCATTTCTTCTTGGATTGCTAGGGCCATCACCTTTTGTTACTCTCACCATAGAAAAACACTAATGGGCAACATCAGAGCCCATTCCATAAGGGCCATGGCATCCTCTGGAGCCTTCTTTAAAGGTCTAGATACTAACTCCATTCTAGAAGCTGCTACTTGGTCATCTGTACACACCTTCACCAAACACTACAAGTTGGACCACATCTCCAAGACCAGAGCAGGATTTGCCAGGGTTATCCTGCATGGGTTCCTGGAATCCTCATCCAGACCACCACACAGCCAGCAGTGAGCTTTTGTACTCGCTTACTAGTGAGTACTGCAACATTTGAATAGAAGGACATAGAAAAGTTGTGTAAAATCTTACCATAACCATAGATGTTCTTCATGTTTCACTGTTGCAGTCTTTACATTTGGGTTATCTGCTTTAACAAAGTCTTGGGTCCTGCGTCGGTTGCTGTCCCTTCTTCCATGACATCAGGTTGTCAGGGGTATAAAATATGCAGCCAATGCCATTATATCAGTCTTTCTTGCTATGCGGTGCCCAAAGCAGAAGCAGTTTGCAAGTGTCGGTCGGCCGACTCCTGAAATTTTTGTTTTTGAGTTTCAGAACTGAAGTCTTCAACTAAAGCTAAGTAACCCATTGGGGAAACGTTTTCTTGCTCCTTACCGATGTCAGTAAAAGTTAATAATTGCATTTCTTGTGGAAAGGAAATACCTCACAAAAATTTTCATTTCTACTGTATTCCTTGCCTAGGCCCTGACGACAACATACCTTGCTGTCGGTTTTGTGCTTTATTTAATCAAAGCAGTATCCATTGTCGGTATATTTTCGCCTCTAAATATTTTGGTTCTCTGTTCAATTATCCAGAAATGTCGTCGGTAAGCCATCCGACTACCGGAATTCCAGAAAAACGCTTCTTTTAAGCAAGTCGCCAGTTCACCGGTACTCAGTGAGGTGCTTTTGCAGCACCTGATACCCGCTACTTCTGATTCGCAGGCCTCTTCTGAGACCCATTCGGACTCTGGTATGCCGCGAGATGCTTCAACTGTGGAACCTGCGGATGTCTCTATCTTGGATGGGTCCAGAGCAGCAGTGCAGGCACCGGCTTCTGGGCGTGTATTCAGGCCTACAGACTTGCATATTAAACCGACGCCTCCTTCTTCTTTAAGGCCTAAACCTCGAACCATGCCTAGAAAACCGACGCCCAGGCCTCATGCTCAGGCCTCTATGCCTAAAGAACAAATTATAAAAATGGCTGAAGATCTTATAACTTTAATCGGGGGAAGCCAGCCACCCTCTTCTAAGAGACCTAGGACTGAAATTGTTTATGAATCTTCTGACCAGGATTCTGATTTTTCTGATTCTTCTAATGATCTGGATTTGCCCTTATCTACTTATAAGGATTCTGATGCAGAGGACTCTATTCCCTTTGCTTCCCCTCCAGAGGATTTTTCCTTTGGTGAAACCTTGCACACTCTAAGGGAGCATTTCCACTGGGAAAACCAGGATTTTTCTGATTCGAAAAAGAGGCTTAGGGATTTCTTACTCCTACCTCAGCATAGGCCTTTAGCTATTCCTCCTGTACTAGACATTGTTGATGCCTTTTTGGAATCTAGTTTGGCCCCTGATTCTTTATCTCCTGCTCCCAGAAAACCGGACAGATATTACAGGGTTCCTGATTCACACAAGTTCCTTTTTAAAAATCCTGTTACGGATCCAGAGACTATTTCACAGGGACCCAAGGGCATTAAGGACTCTACTGTCAAAAACCTACACCTTCTGATAGAGACTCCAGGGCGCTGGATAGATGGGGTAAGAAGGTTTACACTTCTGCAACCTTGGCCATTAGGGCCTTAAACTGTCAGTTTCATATGTTAAAGTATCAACAACATATTATTGGATTGCTTAAACAGAAAATTATGTTGATTCCTGACTGTGCTGAAAATAAGGAATTACAGGATTTAATGCATTCTGCTGAACAGGTTGGAAAATATACTTTGCAGTGTGGGTTTGATTCTTTAGAGGCCTCTTGCAGGGCTGCTAACACTGTATTCAGAAGGCATGCTTGGCTTAAGGAGCAATCTTTGCCAGATCATGTTAAAGCTAAACTGATGGATGCTCCCTTAAATCAGGACCGCCTGTTTGGCAACAAAGCTGAGGAAGTTCTTAAAAGATGAATGATAAAGCTAAATCTATGCAAACTGTTAAATATTTCTTACAAGTTCAGCCTCCAAGATTTAGTAGGCATTGGCCCTCTAAGAATTGGTCCTTTTTGTCTCCTTCCAGGCCTTCTCAATCCAAACCCAGACACAGCAGAAATCCCAGGTTTCAGTCCCAGGGTACGCACAAGACTAAGCAGTGGGGGGCTTCCACTTCCAAATCTGGGAGTAGTAAGACTCCCCCCTATGGAAAACTGTCTCAATGACTTGATTTTAAAACTTCCAAGCACTACTCAACCAAATGCTCCTTTAGGGGGAAAGATTGGTCTGCAGGCCAAAAACTGGGAACTCATTACCCAGGACAAATGGGTTTTAAATATAGTGTCCCAAGGATACAGAGTTCACTTCCACACATTACCAACGCCAAAAGGTTGGGCAGATCTACCCCCAAATCAGTGGGCAGAGGCTTAAAAGCAAATAATCTCTCTTTTAAACATAAAGGTTATTCAAACTGTACCAGAAGAGGAAAAAGGACAAGGTTACTACTCAACACTTTTCCTGGTACCCAGCAAAGACAATTCATGGCTTCCTATTCTGGACCTGTCTACTCTAAACACCTTTTTGGTGATTCCAAAATTCAAGATGTTGACTCTTCACCAGTTGCTTCCTATGCTAGGAAAAGATGCCTGGATGGTAACACTCGATTTAAAGGAAGCATACCTGCACATCCCAATAAGGGAATCTTGCAGAAGATACCTACACTTCAAAGCAGGCTACACTCACTACCATTTCTCTGCACTGCTCTTTGGCTTATCTACTGCGCCCAGGGTATTCACAAAGTGCCTAGCCCCAGTCATCGTATTTTGCAGGCAAAGAAATATTCAAATATACCCATACCTGGACGATTGTTTAATTCAGGCAGAAAGCAAGGATATACTTTTGATTCAGTTCCAGGAACTTTTGAACTTAGAGGATGGGAAGTTTGGAGTAGTGTTCCCAGTCAGTTGGGCTAGTTGAAGTCACCTAGTATGATGGTGTTTGGTGATACATTTATCCCTCTAGTGTTTTTCAGGAAGGCCATGTGAGGTTCCTGAGTTTGTGAGGTGTGAGGTATGCCTGTAACATTTGCAGAAACAGTCTTGCTGGTTAATAATTGCACCCTGATGCCTCCCGATGCTGTGTGTTACCACCCTTGAGGTGTGGGTGGTGTCCTTGATGATGGATACCCTCCCCCCCCCTCCTTCTCTTTGTTATTATTGGGATTTTGGATGATTTAAACGCATGATAGACCTGGCTGTGCCTGGGTGCTCCTCAGGAGCCTTGAACCAGGTTTTCACAGACACACGAACAGACCATCGCTCCCTCCTGCCAAGAACAGTGCATGCATTTTTGAGATTGAGACTTAGACTTCGAGCAGCAGCAGCATTTATTTTTTTTTTTTTTGTTTTTGTGTTCTAGGGGTGGTTGGTTTAGAAGCCTTTAAAAAAAAAAAAGGCACTAATGGGAGCCTTTGCCAGTATCGGAGTCCAGGGGTGACAGGTGCAAGCCGTCAAGCTCCCCCTCACAGTGTGGCTTTGTCCCCAGCATGTCATCCCAGGCAGACACACATTTGATCCCTGAAAATGACACCAGAGTTTAAGCCAATTGTTAAAGCTGATCATCTTATCTCTGTATTGTGGCATCATTCTTGGTGAAGGTCCTGGCCTTTGTACAAAGTGTACTAACTTGTCTGTGGTACACCATAAAAGAAAAAAAAAATCACACCTAGTACCCTGTCAACAAATCATATTCCTGGGAGCAAGCTTGAGTACAACTTCCCAGATGGCTTTCCTCACGCCAGAGAAACAAATTCATTTGACAACCTACTTCAAACAAGTGACCACAAAAACCCTACTATCTGCAAGGCAAATACTACAAGCCTTAGGGTTCATGACCTCCTGAATTATTCTGATTCCATATGCAAGACTGTATATGAGGAAACTACAGTGGTATCTAAAAAGCCTATGGTGTCAACATTCTCAGGATCTAGAGGCAATGATTCCTATCATACCTTGCCTACACCTAGAGTTTCTTTGGTGGGCAGAGGCCTGCCACCAAAACAAGGGACTACCATTCACACCACCCCTGCTGCCCAAACCCTAACAACAGACGCATCAGATTATGCATGGGGGGGCTCACCTGGCAGGGAAGTGCACTCAGGGCAAATGGAACCCAAGTCAAATGCACTTGCATATCAATCAAAAAGAAATGTTAGCTGTACAGAATGCTCTGACAGCCTTCAAGGACCACATTCTTCCAGGACAATTAATGGTAAAGATGGACAAACACCACTGTTATGTGGTACATAAACAAGCAGGGGGGTACACATTCTTACCCCCCCCTCAGACTAGCTATGGCATTGTGGAACACAGCCCTGAGCTACCAAGTGCATCTACAAGCTCAATTCCTGCCAGGAAAACTAAATACACTGGCAGACAAACTAAGCAGAAACCTCATGGACCCACATGAGTGGAAGCTGGAACCAAGGATTTTCAACATGTTGACAAACAAATGGGGGAGCCCAGATATAGACCTGTTTGCCTCCCCCCAGAACTATCAATTGGATGAATTTTGCACAAGGACTCCTCACAAGCAAGCTTGGAAAGTGGATGCTGTGTCCTTCAGCTGGAAAAACATATCAGTTTATGCCTTTCCTCCTCTGCTCTCCAAAGTACTACTAAAGATCAAACAAGACAAACCAAGGATGATTTTGATTGCACCAGACTGACCACACCAACACTGGTACCCCTTCTTCCGCAGTGTGTCACTGTTGGCCCCATTGCACCTACCTCAGTCTCCTACCCTATTGTCTCAGCAGGAGAACCAGATTCTGCACCCTCAGCTTCATACACTGAACCTAGCAGCCTGGCTAATTATCTAATCTCTACTTTACCATCCCTCAGTGAACCAGTGATGTATATCATTTAAGAGGCAAGGAGGCCTAGTACTAGAAACTCTTTTGCTGAAAAGTGGAAAAGATTCTGTGCCTGGAATCAATCTCAAGGGATGATCATGGCAGTGCCCAATTTACCTCAGATTTTACAATACTTAACTGAGATGCTTCACAAGGGCCTGTGTTTCTCCTCCATCAAAATTCATGCCTCAGCCATTTCAGCTCATTATTACACATCACCTCCCCTCTTCTCTCATTCCACTGCTTAAGCAGTTCTTCTGAGGGGCCAAAAATCTACAACCACCCAGGAGTGCCCCAACTCCAGCCTGGGACCTTAACTTTGTATTGGAAAAGCTCACCCTTCCTCCTTTCGAGCCAGCTGCCACTGCGGATTTAAAATTCCTCTCTTGGAAAACAGCTTTCCTTTCAGCAATCACTTCAGCAAGAAGGGTATCTGAATTACAGGCCCTCATGGCAGTGGAGCCTTCCATCATCTTTCATGTGGACAGGGTGTCCCTCAGGACCAATCCCTCCTTCATGCCCAAGGTGGTATCCAGTGTGGCCCTTAATCAGTCCGTTCCTTTGCCAACCTCTTTCCTAACCCACAGAACAAAGGGGAATGGATACTGCACTCCTTAGATGTGCACAGACAACTTGGATTCTACTTGGACAGGACTAAACCTCAAAGGAAATCTGAACTGCTGGTGGCATTTGCTGCAGGGGCAGACGGGAAGGCTATTTCAAAGCAAACCATTTCCAAATGGATAGGCCATTGCATTCATGTCTGCTACAAGCACCATGGAAAACCTATCCCACAGGGGATCAGACCTCACTCAACCAGAGCTGCATCTACCTCTACAGCCTTTCTCAGAGGCGTACCTACCAGGAACATCCTAGAAGCTGCTACCTGGAGTTCATTACGTAATTTCACCAAGCATTACCATCTGTCATTTTTCTCTAAATGTAGAGCTGGCTTTGCTACTGCAGTCTTGCAGGGCCTTATAGCTGGTCCTAATGCTCTCTGAATTCCTCCTCCCATCCTTAGCTTTGGGAATCTACCCAAATGTGATGACTGCAACAGTGTAACATGAAGAACATAGTACAGTTGTGCACACTTGCCATAAATGTAGATGTTCGAGTGTATTCACTGTTGTACTCCTGGTTACCCTCCCTCCAGCTCCCTTTTTTCTTTTGACTATACCTTTACTCTGCTTTACTATGCTCAAAAGCTTTTTGGTGTATTTGCTTTTTTGTTGGAGGTATAACCTTGTATATTTATAGATTTAATTGCTTCCCATTAGGGGGGCACCTAACATCTGGGGCAAGAAAAATTGATGTAATGGCGTCGGCTGCATGTTTATACCCCTGACGACCTGATGTCATGGAAGAAGGGACAGCAACCGAAGTAGGACCCAAGACTTTGTTAATCAGGCCAACTGAGGGTTACTGCAAGCAGATAACACAAATGTGATGACTGCAACAGTGAATACACTGGAACATCTACATTTATGGTAAGTGTATACAACTGTACTATGTCCTTCTCTTCCATGTTGTAGTATTCCTTCCCTCCCACCACCCCCCTGTTCTCCTTGCACTTACTCTCCTCGGCTTCTACACAGGCTATGCTATCAGGACTGGCTCCATCTGGGGCTTCTTGGTTGTGAGGACCTGTGCACACAGACGTCACTTTTATGGCCCACGTACCAGCCTACACATCAGATGTCCGACACACCAACGGGGACTGAAAAAGATTTGGAAAGCTGGCCGAACAAGCTGATAGGAAGAAGGGTAAACCCACTAGTGAATACTGCAACATGGAAGAGAAGGACATCTATGGTTATGGTAAGATTTTACACAACTTTCCTTTCTAAAATGATGCTGGCATATTGGAACTCTACAGTAAACATCAAGGTAGTGAAGTTGTTTTTATTTTTTTCCAGGTCATGGGTTAGATTTTCTACTAACGTGTTGTTTTACTTCAGCTTGGACACAGCTACTTTTTATTATGTAGGACTCTTTATGGTTGAATAAATGTTGTTCTGAATGTTAAGTTACCATAGTTTGTGTCACAGGCTTTGTGGAGTTTTTCCCAACCTTTTTTACACAATAAATGGATTCAGTGCTTGCAAGCATTAAATTGTCTTGATCTGTGCAGTGGTCATGTCCATTCATCAGTCAGAAGTAGTAGGTATCCTTCACCCTTGTCTATTGCATCTCAGAATGGCCTGATATGGACTACCATGCTAAACTGATTTTGTTTTCTAGTCAGGGTTTCTGTGTTCCATACTTTACTCTTTCTGACCTCGTAATGGTGCATTGGGATGGCATCTTTCCATTTATTTGCAGTTGAAATACTGTGATTTAATGTTTTTTTTTCCTGTTTGGCAAGTGCCATTTGTTCTTTTCCAGTATATCTCATGCTATTCTGTTTTTGGCTGTCACCCCCCCCCCCAAAAAAAAAGGAGTGCTTGTGTCTAGTAGGTTTACTTACCCACTTAGCAAAGCAGCAACACTGGGGAAAAAGTACATCTCTGCTCTGGATTGCCCAGCTGGTCCTCTCAGTTTTCTTTTTATTACTTTTAACATTTTTCTCTGGTTTAGAGACTGTCCAAGCTTGTTATAACCTCCCTGTTGTATAGAACCCATTGTGGAGCAGTATGGTCATCAAAACTGTATCTGTGCAGTTGTCTAACTGCCTCAAGAAATGCACAATCTAGAATGTCCACCTCCTGCTGACCTTCCTATGAAATCTGTATATGTTTAGTAGTACTTGCTCTTTCTTTGATTGGCTGAAGTTTGGATACGTTTCTGCTGAGATGTGAATAATGTTAAGTACCTTTTTATGCAGTAGTAATCAGTATCTGTGGTGAAATACCTGTATGACTGGAGTGCAGCAACTGCGTTGTCATATTAATAATGCGCTGTCATAAAGTAATTATTTTATTTAGCTGCAACATATGAATCAGCAACTTGGCTTTGGAAACCCATGGTGGAATTTAAGCATGGCTGGAGAGCACCATCTAGTGGAGCAAATATGAATTGAACTGCTTTTCTAAATGCGTGTATGCATAGGATCATAGGAAGTTACTAGACTATTGGCTAGGGTTGCCTACTGTTCAGAATTTTTCGGGACATTCCAGAATTAAGGGACACTGTCACTGACATGGAAGAACACAAGAATATGTTTAATTGAGCACAATAATACTGTATGACAATCCCCCTTGAGGGGAGGTTAATGCACACTGCTATTCTGCACGCATTTTGCTTTCACGTACATGTCCAGAATTTTTGACATGAAGAGTTGGCAATGCTACTATTGGCCCTGAGGCCCATACAAGCCTAGCCAGGAAATTAGCCCATGTTCTGACAAGTCAGCACCCAATGCCCCTGTCCACTACACAGGTGGAATCCCAGGGGTATATTTTCTGTTTCCCATCCAGTTATCCAGGTTGCATTTGAAAAGGGATAATGAGGTACTGTGAGGTGGAGAGGGAGTCTATTCCACAAAAGGGGAAGTCTCTGGGACACAAATCTGTCCTACCAATGAGTCCTGTTGATGTCACAGACCAAGTTGAGGTCACGTGTGCGGGCTACTTGAGTGGAGCTTGGCTTGCAGATATGCAGCAGTCCCATCGATGTGGGGGGGGGGGTGAGATTTGCATTGTTTATCAGACAGAGGTCACCTCTGAATAGTCTGAGCAGAGCGACAGGTCTTTTAGCCTATCTGTATAGGGAAGATGTTTGAGGCCCTGGATTCTCTGGGTGATGAACTTCTGTGGTCTGTCCAGCTGCAAAATACACCCCTGCCAGGTCTCAAACTCAGGACCCTGTCAACTACAATATAGTGCATTAGCCCACTAGACCACTCAGCATTTCTATGCATCTTTTATTTAAAAAAAATGGTCCTTGTTGTCTGTCAGTGGTGCAGCTGTTTGATCTTGTATGCTAGAAGTCACTCCTGACACTCCTGGACAGTTTGATGATTATGAGCAGGCTGAGGACAATATACTGCATTTTGTTGAGTAGATGGCTAACCTAATGGGCTTTTACCCTTTTCAGGAATGACTCAAAGAGCTAAATTATTCAATATAGAGTATAAAAATGCAGTCAATACAAATGACTATGATTAAGATACAGGAAATATTGCAATAAATAGTAATATAGCAAAACAGAGTGAAAGTTATTTTCAGTCTATAAAAGGTGTATTGCCCCAGAAAAGGGAAAGGCAACATACTAGAATCAAGGGTTGTATATTTTGACCCTGAATAGCTTCATTACCTTAGTGAGCATAAAATAAAAAGCTACTTAAGTGCATCTTGCTCTGTTTATTTTCTTTAGCAAAATACTTTCAGATATGATAGGCATTGTGCTCCAAAAGCAAACACATTACTAATGAAAGTATTATTCCAAAGGGAACTACCACATTGAAAATGTGCCCTATGTGAGTTGACCCAGGCGTTCGGGATTTGAGAACGTATGTGGACAATGACCTCAATTTTCACCAACATTTATCTATTGTAAGAAAGTTTTTCTGCATTGCACAGCTTAAAAATAGAGGGATTACGTCTACATCTGGAAATGTTTTTGTCCCCGTTTACCCAGCCCTCATCAGATCAATCATTGAATATAATGTAACCACAGATACACCTTACTAAAAGGATATAAGGCCTAAACAACATTTCCTACATGAACAGACTAAAGGCCCTGTCACTGTATTCAGTATCCTACAGACTGCTAAGAAGTGACCTGTGTCTGACATTCAAGGCATCTTCTGACCCATTATTGATGGATTCGCTGCACTTCAGCAAGTGAAATGGCATCAGAAATACTCAAACTAAGGATCTGAACATCTTCTGCAACATCACCTGGGTGGTTTTGAGGTACAAGTATATCTCTCAGAGGATAATGCTACTGTGGAATAGACTCCTCATCCAGATAAAACAAAGTTCATTTCTGTCCATTTTCAAGTTAGATCTATGGATGGGAAACAGAAAATTTACCCCCCAGGACTGCCCTCTGTACTACTAATGCACAGAGACTGACAGCAGTGCACCTTAACTCATCCAAGCCTATAGTGCCTTTTTTATGTACTTTTAGTTGACAACCATAGCCCCTTATGGTGTCCAGATAGGGTTGCCACCCCTCCGTTTTTTTCCAGACTATCCAGAAATCAAATTGATTCTCCAATAGTCCGGAAAACACTGTACAAACTCTGGTATCCTGTTTCAAAAAAAGAAACAGCCTATCAGAGTTTGTAAATCGGTTGATTTGCTATGCATTTTTACAGAAAAGCATAGTAAATCAGCCGAAAGCAGACAGCAGGAACGGAAAAAGAGGGCGTTCCCTGCCAGGTGATGTCATTGTGATGTCACAAAATGGGTAGAGCGTGGGCAGGAGAGGGGTGGGGTGGGCATGGTTACTGGTGATGCAATGGGTGTGTACTTGCTCCGTTTTAGCCACAACAAAAGGTGGCAACCTTATGTCCAGACCTTTCTTGGGTCTGACTTCTTTAACAATGTGACTTACTTGTAAGACGCAGATGACAATGATTAGAAGGAGCAAGGAGTTATTAGTAAAATTACACCAAGATTGCTACTAATTTAAGATGTCCCGCAGTAGAAAAGCCTTGATTATCTTATGCTTTTTAAGTTAATTTTTAAGAAAATTGTCTGGACATTCCACACGACAGAGTACTGTTTTCAAAGGTTCAGCCCCTGTCATTTAATTTTTTATTGAAATGTCTGAAAAGCCATGCTTCGTCAGGATGTTCAGTTTGGTTGCTTGTTACCCTTCTGAAGTCTCAGATTGTCACACTGAATGGGACCTGCCTTCTTTGTCTCATGCATGGGGTCTCTGTGTCAGGTATAAAAGCCATGTGGCCCTCATGTCTTCCAGACTGCCTGCAGTTTAGGTCTGTTCCTTATATTCATCTGGAAAAGTGACTTGAAAGGCTGCAAAATAGTTGGTTTAGACTTAGAGACAAGGAAGCTTGTAACGAAACTACATGCAAAAGAATGAGCGATTTGGAGATGCCTTGGGGCTATAGGGGAAGTGTATGACCTGCACATGCAGCTGCTGCATAGGTGGCATGTTACTCAAACAAAAGCAAGAAGATGGTGAGAAGTGAGTGCTGGGTACCCGTGTGGAGACAGATTGCTTATATGTATTGTGAAAATGGAAAATGAAAGGAGGAGTGCAGATTCGGAGAAAGTATACAAGTGCAAGGTAAGGTGAACACTAAAATTTTGCCTGGTTAGGATGAGTGATAACTAGGGAAGGGAGAAACAGCAAGTCACTGGAAAGTTTTAGGACCAGATGTGAATGTGGGAGGGGTAACATTGGAAGGGGGTTCATGAACTTAAGGAGCATGGGGCTTTTGGATCCATGGAGTGTGAGCAGGCTGGGAAAATAAATAAAAGAAAATAGGGAGGAAGCAATTGATAGATATGGGTGTATGACATCACTGAATTGTGACCATTAAAGTGTGATGTTTTCAAAACTTAAGCATCTTTTTATTTTGTTTTTTTTTTATTTTATTGCACAAGTTGCATATTCTGAATTTGGAACCCAATGTAAAATGAGCAGAAAATTAGTAAATTCGGCACTTCTTGGCAGCATAGCCTGTTGGGAGAATCTATTGTTATGAATGAAAAAAGTGAAAACAAATCAAAATATTTCCTCAGTGATGCATGCCCGGCTTTGCATGGTCTCCTTAGCTACCAGTGTAGGCAGAGCGTGTCTGTACTCGAAGAAAACAATGACAGAGCACCACACTAAGTTTGATGTATTAGAAATGGGATCATCTCATTTTTTTTCTTGGTTCTTTCTGCCTCTCATGCTTGCTGACCGTCAAACCTCCCTCTGCTTGACTTTGAACCCATTCATTCCCTTTAACCAGAGGAGCTACCCTTCAGATGTACAAGGGTAGGATGTCATGCAGGCAGCCTTGAAAGTGGTTTCTTTTATCACTGGCATTCTGGCTATGCATGCGTTCTATATAGTGGCAGTAAATACACTCTGTGGGTGGTGGTGGGGAGCTGCTGACTGACTTTGAAAACTGTCTCAAGGCAGTGGCATGATGAGCTGAAAGCCCACTCCCAGGATGTGCATTTGTTTGCATTGCTGCCCCTGCCTTTGACGAATTGGGTAATGTGCATCCTGCTGTTCCTTGCCATCCCCTCTGCCTGGGTGGGCATGCCTTTCTTTCCTGTTTTTATCTAAGTGCCCAAAGTGCAAAAACAAATTTGGTTGACTGAGCCATAGTCAGGGCATTACCCATTGCACCAGCAGATCTGGCTGTGTGAAAATCAGGTGATGGTTTGGTCTGTACTCCTTGCTAATTTTTATATGTTGACATTTGCATGCTTAGTATTAGTTTTTGAGGCTGCTTCTTTTGTGACTTTCACTTGGGTTTGAAATAATTTTGTGCTAGTCGAAAATTTTCAAGTCCATTTATACTGTTATGGCAAAACTACTGTATTAAAGATTTCCCACTGATGTTCTACTGTAACCTCAAATGCTCTGTGTGTGTGTGTGTGTGTGTGTGTGTGTGTGCGTGTGTGTGTGCGTGTGCGTGTGCGTGTGTGTGTGTGTGTGTGTGTGTGTGTGTATGTGTGCGTGTGTGCGTGTATGTCTGTGTCTAGTTAATGTGGCTTAGAGAATTGATTCCAACTTGTTTTGTTTTTTTTTTTCTTTTCAATTTCTTCTTGACCATAAAGTAGAAAACTACTTTAAAGCATGCATACACAACAGATAAACTTTATTGCTACTATACCCTCCTAAACCTTGCCAAATTTGGTATGTAAGTTAGGGCAGCACTGGAGAAGAGAACATGAAGAAAGACGATATTCCATAGTAGTTTAAGGTCACAGACTCTCAGAACTACTTATACTAAACCCCTCAAATTGCACTGTACCTGTTATGAAACTTTGACTATGTGCTGTTTAATTCCATGTTAATCCTGTAATTTCTCACTAGTTTAGTCCTACAAGTTTTACTTATGAAAAATCATGACATATGTAACCACTGTATGTTGTTGTTGTACTTCTAAAAGTCTTCTTTGTTTTGTGACAAATGCAAACAATATATGTTGTTAGTCTAAAAGTCTTTTTGCTTTGTCTTCTTCTTGTGAAATTGTAAACAATTTGTAACCGTCACTGTACATATATACAACAATGCAATGTGTTTTACTTTCTTGTATGTGGAGCTTTTCTCCCAGGGCCTCTGCTGAAAATGGGCTACAAAGCCCAGTTGGATCTCCCTGGTAAACAAATGCTAAGCAAAGTAAAAAATAAATAAATAAAATAGTTGCTGCTGTTATGGCATATGAAGAATTGTGGTTTCCCTTTGTAGAAACCTGTCGGTGAACCTCTTTCTCTGTCAGTTATGACCCTGAAAGTCCTACTTTTGCACAGTTTTCAGACTGATAACCTCCAGTCTGGAAGGGCCAGCAGTCTTTTGTCGATCACCTAAATTACGTGTCAGTGCCTAAGTGGGACAAGTTAAGCTGAACTTTGAGTCATTCCTCCTTTTAAACCAATATTGAGGGATGCTGATTTTGTGGTAACACTGATTTGGGGAAAGGAGACCTTTCTGTACAGAGGAAAGCCAATCAGTTATAGTAGCCTCCCTTTTCCAGCAGTGCAAGACAGATTTGTATGCCATTTTTCAGCTTGACCACAGGTTAGAGATCCCAGTCTTACAATAGATAAATAATTTGTGGCGATGGACAGACTTGGTGAGACAGGCTATTGGTCAGGTATCTTAGGCCTCAAACCTTTTAACTGCCTCCGTATTCCTAGATTTCTCTGGTGGATCAGACACTAGTCATGTTATTATTCCTCACTAATTATGATGAGCAGGAATCAAAGATGATGTTCTTTGTATGTCCTGGAAAGTGGTTAACCATGCTTCCTGCTATGTCCTGGAAAGGGGCTAACCATGCTTTATTCTGTGTCCTGATAGGTGGGTAACCATGCTTCCTACTGTGTCCTGGTAAGTGGGTAACCATGCTTCCTACTGTGTTCTGGTAAGTGGGTAACCATGCTTCCTACTGTGTCCTGATAGGGGAGTAACCATGCTTCCTGCTGTGTCCTGGTAAGTGGGTAACCATGCTTCCTACTGTGTTCTGGTAAGTGGGTAACCATGCTTCCTACTGTGTTCTGGTAAGTGGGTAACCATGCTTCCTACTGTGTCCTGGTAAGTGGGTAACCATGCTTCCTACTGTGTCCTGATAGGAGAGTAACCATGCTTCCTACTGTGTCCTGGTAAGTGGGTAACCATGCTTCCTACTGTGTTCTGGTAAGTGGGTAACCATGCTTCCTACTGTGTTCTGGTAAGTGGGTAACCATGCTTCCTACTGTGTCCTGGTAGGTGGGTAACCATGCTTCCTACTGTGTCCTGGTAAGTGGGTAACCATGCTTCCTACTGTGTTCTGGTAAGTGGGTAACCATGCTTCCTACTGTGTCCTGGTAAGTGAGTAACCATGCTTCCTACTGTGTTCTGGTAAGTGGGTAACCATGCTTCCTACTGTGTCCTGGTAGGTGGGTAACCATGCTTCCTACTGTGTCCTGCTAGGTGGGTAACCATGCTTCCTACTGTTCCCTGGTAAGTGGGTAACCATGCTTCCTATTGTTCTTCTCATACTACAGAAGAGGCGGCCATGATAATCACTCATGGCATCTGTCCAAGGAAGGGAAATCTGTCTGCTCTGGAGGGCATATAACTTTCCCTGCACACTCCTTTAAAGCCTTTTGTGGTCATCCATAAAAAGAAGAATCCAGAATCCTAGGCATCAGAGATGTTAGGTTAAGCATAAGCTGTCAGTTTCTCTCACTGTGCCTTTGACCAAATTCCTTTAAAGGTTTCTGGCTGAACAGCAGTTTTGCATGGCTTCAAGGAGCATCCAGTTTAAATGTATAGATTTGGTTTATTGAAATGCAGTAATGTTTTTAAGTATATAGTGTAATTTTAGCTACATAGAAGTGTTTTAGCTGAAGTTGTGAGTCTTTTGCATTTATTCACTAGTACTAATATTCTTTTGGAACATAACACTACTGTTGTTTGGTTTTTTAAGAGATGCACTTTTAAGTAACTAAGTTCAAATTGATTAATTAACTTTTGTATATAATAGCACTTAGATGTGTGCTTTTTTTCTTTGTCTGAAGAAGGAGAGACACTGTGCCCTCCGAAAGCTTGTGCTAATAAAATTAGTTTTTGGAATTGCGCTTCCAAGCTTGTTTTTGTTTTTGTTTTTTGTTTTTTCTTAGTTCGTGCAGTGTTCTTGTTTTTTGGAGCATCCAGCTATGAAGTAGAGTGAATTTGGCCTATTTCAGTGGACCATTTAGCACAGCCTGATGAAACAGCTTTGTAAAGAAGGCTTACATAATTTGCTGTTTTCCTGTTTGAAGCAAAGTTTTTTTATACATGTAACAGTTTGCACTAGTAGAGCCCTCACATATGTTGTGGAGCTTGTCTTGTTCTTTGTTTGAAATGGCTGGCTAAGAGGACTCAGAAGTTCATTTTCGAGAACCCCCTGTTTTCTTAAGGCCATTACCTTTTCCCAGCTGATCTTAAGAGCAGGAGGCTTACATATGTATAGAACACCATTTCTAACGAGGTTGTTATCCATCAGAACAAATCCTAATTTTTCTCTGAAATGGTTTCTGATGTACCTCTTATTTGCTTCATTTTTATTCCTGGATACTTTGAACAAAGATCTGTCAGTGATGTTGCTGTTTCTTCAGAAAAGGGAGCTACTGTTCTTCTCATTTGAGCCTGGCAGAGAGGGTTTCTCTGTGGCTGATGTACTGTATTCTTTTGCCATCAAACAGCTACACCTGCCTTTGATCAGAAGAATTATTGCTGTCCACTGAGAGGACCTATTTCAACAATGTGTTCATTACAGACATTTACATTGTTGCCTTCTCAAACACTGTAATCTGGACTTCTTGTCGGGGGGCAATGTTTCAGGGCATTTGCCGTAAATCCCTCCTTTTTTATGTTCTACATTTGCTGCCTATCAGTGTTTTGAGACCCTTCTCAGGATCTACCAAGTTTTAAACTAACTCCATAGGATACCTCAGTAGCAGTGAAACAGATATATAACTACATCTCCTATAAGTTGATCCCATAGGAGCCTTCGACTGTTATGTTTTCCACTCTTTTGCAAAATTTCTTTCTGTCATGAGTTTTCTGCAGAAACTTTATGAAGGTAAATGGGCCTCAGCAAACCCATGTGTATTTTTTATATTATTCTGTTTTCTTGCTGGTGGAAACTGGTGTAAGGGTGGGTTGTGATTTGGGGTCAACTGTGGTGCACATACCCTTTAACCTTAAAGCAGAAATGCCATGCATGGGTTAAAGAGAACATACATCTTTTACCACATCATGGTTGTAGAAGAACCATACTACAATTGCATGTGCTTTTGCATTGAGGCCTTTTTGTTCAAATTTTGGGGAATCGAGACTTTCTTCAACATATGTAATGTGGTCTCATAAAGCATCATTATGAGGTGTATGCTACTTGTCTGAAAGCCAGTTGGCAAAAAAAATGTAAGGAATCAAAATGTGATAGCCAAAGCAAGAAAGATGAACACTGTTTTCTGTAGTAGCAAAGCCTTACACACTTAATATGTCTCTGCCTCAAGTAGAGAGCCCTGCTCAAGATTTTGGCAGACATATTTTAATTTATTTATTTTGGGTGGAACCCAAAAAATGGTGAACTTTGCCTGATCCTGACTCAAACCAGCTAGTAGCTGGTTCCCTCCAAAGTTTCCCTCAGGATAGCTGGTGCTTGGCAAATGCAGTTTTATCTGGTAAAGCAAATGTTTAGATGTCTTTGGGCCAAAATGGTCAAAAGGTATTCTCAATCTTTAAATGGGTAAGAAGCACGACTTGTTTGCTGGAGTCAGGCATGGAATGCAGTTGTCTAGTGAGCTACTTTTGGTAAGCAGAACTGGTGCTGTGGGACGAACTGAACACCTGGTTAAGGCATCTAATGCCGACACTCATCAGACCCAAAAAAGGTGTTGGTTGGTGACAGCAGGACAGTGGCCATGAAAGTCGGAATCTGCTAAGGAGTATGTAACAGCTCACTTGCCAAATCAACTAACCCTGAAAATGGATAGCACTGGAGTGTCAAGCCCACGCCCAGCCTTCACCAGTTCTGGCAGGTGAGGGGACTACATCTGAAGGAGTAGAAGAGCCACCATGTTGGCATTGAAGCCCAGGGCAGAGGCTGCGGTTGAGCCACTGCTAGTGCAGATCTTGGTGGTAGTAACAAATATTCACTCCTACATAAGCTAAAACCAACCACCCTAGCTGCTGACTAGCTCCCATCAGACTACTTAAACATGGCTGCAGATGCAATTGCTTTTCCAGTCTCTGTATTGATAAGTAGATCTGTATCCAAAAATATGTTCCTTCTATCTAGAAAAATTTTTTTTATTATACTTTTACACAAAGGTGGCACATCTACAGAGCTTAATAGCTGCAGACCCAGTACCACTGCCCCCCTCCCCCCATCAAAAATACTTGAAAAATGTTTTCATGCTCAGCTTCTACATCACCTAAATTCAAACATAGCATGGTTTCAGACCCCACCACTGCACAGCCACTGCCCTTCTTCACTTTACCATTGTTCCTATGCTGGTTTATAGTGTTAGTAATCTACTGTCAGCTGTGTTCCTAGACATAACCAAAGCTTTCAACACTTATCACACCAATATTTACTCAATGGAAGGTCTTCCAAATGTCTCTTTCTCAATCCACGTTGAATGGTTCCTTAGTTATCTATCTGGAAGGAAACAAGCATTCAGATGGCAATATGTTACTGTAGGCATCCCTCAGGGCTGTATACTAGGATCCCTCCTCTTTAATATTTTTATTATAAACAAGCTTCACACTGCCATACACCAAGAAAATATAGTGCAATACACAGATCGTTCAGCTTTAATATGTACAGCCTCCACAATATCCTTATCACAAGAAATCACTCAAATTTCTTTCTCTTCAATTGAAACCTGGCTGAAAAATTCAAACCTAGTCCTTAATCCCAATAAAACAAAACTGATGCGCTTCACCCCAAAATATTATCTCCATCAAAAAACAATCTTTTTTGATTACATCAGAAAATAATACTAAAATGGAGGAGTACCACAGACTAAATTACTGGACATTGTAGTAGATGGCAGTCATAAATTTGATCAACATATTCTTCAGACTATTAAAAAGACCCACCATAAACTTGGCTACATTTACAGGGCAAAACAGTACCTTACAGACCCAGCAGGTAAAACAATAGCCTCATCCTCTTTCACTCCATCCCTCTTGTATTCCTTGCCTATCATTTCAAGTGTAAGCTGTATACTAAAATCCAGTCTAGCTTCCTGTTACAACAGAGTAGCTAAATTTGTTAACAGCACTGCACACTGAACTCACTACCTCTAAGCCATAAAAACTGAACTGGCTAGAGTTTGACAACTACGTAGCATACTTGGCTAGTTATGGCATACAGATGGCTATATTATCCTGAAAAATGCCCTGCATTAAAAAAAAGAAACATATTGCCCTAGTCCCACACAATGACCTCTATTGTGGTGATACATTTCTACTAAGCACTACTAAAGCAAATAATTAATTGGTGGGACTCACTACACTGTTACTTCACCAAACTTTGGAACACCATCCCTGCACATGTAAAAGTTACTAGCAAACTCCCAAGCTATAAAATCCTGCTCAAACAATACCTTACCCATTCCTGGTTATGTTCATCACCATGTTGACACCTCTAGTAAAAGCACAGTCTTATTGCTTATCAGTAACTTTTTGCCCTCCTCTTCTTCAGTCATTACACCCATAACAACTTTTCCTCCTGCACTTGAATCAATACATTCGTTTTCACCCCCCTCTTAAACAACACTTATCATTCTCCTTTTCTAACTGCCCTCATCCGCCACTGTACCCCTCTCATGCACCTCTGTATACCTAAGTTATAAACCTTCTAGCTGTGCCAATTTGGGACAGGCAGCCTAAACAGAACTAATCCTGTACCCTGCTCATGTGCTATTACCACTGTCCTCCTGTACACTACACTAAAGCTGATAAGGCCAGATAGAACTTATGCTGTTTCTTCTGACAGGTAAAAAGTAAAGATGATTGTTTGATTGGCTGTATTGGCACAAGAATGCACGAGATAAATGTTTGGCTTAAAGAATCTGTGAAAGATGTACAGCTTGAATGCTAGCCAAATGTAAAACAGAAGTACTTTGTGTTTTCCCATCCATTCTGATAGTTTTCTTTTTTGCTTTTGTTTCTTTCACAGGAGTACCTGTTTGTCCTCGTTCAGCCTCTGCTAGTCCGCTTAGTCCCTGCAACCATCACAGACCACAACACAAATGCTCAGATCGGTGGCGAGTAAGCTTGAGCAGCCCTGACATTACACCACGCAGAAAGACTTCCTCACCCGTGAGTATAATGTTACAGTCTGTCAGTACACGTAGCGCTAACAAGTCATTTTTAAGCAAACAAGTGACTTTCAGAAATGCACGTATTTGTCACCATTTGTCACTGTATACCATATTAAGGTCTGCTAGCATGTTCAGGGAAGGGATGCATTATTTAGTTTTTAGAACTTGTAGCTTAAGCAGAGGGCAATATTTATATGGCAAGACAGTTCTTTTATTGAAGGTAATATGTAACTTAAAGACCACGGCTTTCTTAGCTGTTATCTATTAATAATACTGGGTGATACACCATCAGCCCCCTTTTCCCCATTTTTGCATGAGTCATTGTGTCATGTCAAGATTAGTCAGTCTGACCAATTTACCCAGAGCCAATGTTTACACTGCTGAGTGCTATTCAGCAGCATTCTGGCCACAGTGTGATTGGTCTACCTGTGTCCAGCCCTCAGTGTGTGTATTTGCGGTAATCCAGGTGGCGGTAACCACGAACATTATTTTCCTGAAAGGATGACCATCTAATAGTGTCCCATCAAGGTTTTAACCATTGAAGGACATGGAAAGGAGGATGCGTGTACTGGTAGATGGCATGCTTGGAGTTAGTAGTGTGGGAAAACACACTGTTGTGTGTGTTGTGTTGGGTTGTCTGCTGGTAGTGGCTTCAGTGCAGTCACTTTCATTGTGGAAAGCTCTTCCTTTTCTTCAGGTGACAGTCAGGTGATGCTACATTTTGCTGGATTGCTGAGTCTATTGATGTACCCAATGGGTGTACAGATAGTGTAATGGAACCATTTTATTAGCTGTCTTATGGAAGTCTGAGCTAGCCATCCCACCCTACAAGCTTTAGGACGTAGGTGATCTTCAGGGTCAGTAGGTAATCTCAGTCGGTTCTGTAGTAACTTGGAACATGAGCAAACATTGAAGAATTCTATTTAAAGGGTGCTTAGATTTTACATTTACCTTAGACTATATGTGTTTTACTGTATGCTTCTTTGGAGCTCAGTGTATTTTAGCAAATGCCTTCAGTATGGTGGCTGTTTCAGATCTGAAAAAAGTGTTAAACGACCAAGTCTGAAACTCTTTACTGTTTTAGTGAGAGACTCCAGGTGACAGATTGCTTGCCATATAAGGCATTGTGAATCAGTGCAGTCACACAAAAAAAAAAGTTTTGAGGGTGAGTAAAGGCAACTTGGTTCACCTAGGGTTCTCATTTTGCCTTATTTGTTAGATAGGTGTAAGATTCTTCTTGACCACCATCTTTCTTTTCTTTAGCTCCACTCCAAAAAAGGCTTGCTTTATGTTTTCCTGTGTAGTTTTAACTTATTTTACTATCTGAATTGTACTGCTATACCGGTGGTCTGCTACTATATGTGAAGTAACACTTCTCAGATCTCCTAGAGCGGCACACTTTGTGTTTTGAAGTCATGTTGTCTAGTTGTCTCACATGTCTCTTTGTTTTTCATGGCATATGAGAATTAGCTGTGGCTGATTGTCTGCCCAGGTGACCTGACTCATGGAGCTCTACAGACATCCTGTTGTTGGCAAGCTACTCAGTGTCGCAGGGATACAAGCCTGCATCCTAGATAAAAAGGAGCAGTTATCCCTTGTTTTCCAGATGTTCTTCGTGTTTCACTGTTGCAGTCATCACATTTGGGTTATCTGCTTGCAGTAGCCTTCAGTTGGCCTGATTAACAAAGTCTTGGGTCCTGCGTCGGTTGCTGTCCCTTCTTCCGTGACGTCAGGTCGTCAGGGGTATAAAACATGCAGCCGACACCATTACATCAGTCTTTCTTGCCGTGCGGTGTCCGAAGCAAAAGCAGTTCACAAGTGACGGTCGGCCAACTCCTGAAATTTTCATTTTCGAGTTTCAAAACCGAAGTCTTCAACTAAAAGCTAAGTACCCCGTTGGGCAAACTTTTTCTTACTCTAAACCGATGTCAGTAAAAGTAAATAATTGCATTACTTGTGGAAAACAAATACCTCATAAAGATTTTCATTCGTACTGTATTCCTTGCCTAGGCACTAACCACGACGTACCTCACTGTCAGTTTTGTGCCTTATTTAAACCACAAACTATCCACCGTCGGTATATTTTCGCTTCTAAATATTTTGGTGCTCGATTCAATTATCCTGATATGTTTTCGGTAAGCCATCTGATTACTGACATTCCGAAAAAACGCAAAGATAAAGACATAGACAGGCCACCTAGGTCCAAAACTGCCAACGATGCTTCTCCTAATCCAGTCGCTAGTTCGCCGTTACTCAGTGAGGCGCTTTCGCAGTCCCTGATACCCGCTACTACAGATTCGCAGGCCTCTACTGAGACCCATTCAGAGTCCAGTATGCCACGAGATGCTTCAATTGTGGAACCTGCGGATGTCTCTACCTTGGATGGGGCCAGAGCCGCTGTGCAGGCACCAGCTTCTGAGGGTGTATTCAGGCCTACTGACTTGCATATTAAACCGAAGCCATCTTCTTCTTCAAGGCCTAAAACTCGTACCATGCCTAGAAAACTGATGCCCAGACCACATGGTCAGGCCTCTATGCCTAAAAAACAAATGATAAAAATGACTGAAGACCTTATTACTTTAATCAGGGGAAGCCAGCCTTCCCCCTCTAACAGACCTAGGACTGAGTTTGCTTATGATACTTCTGACCAGGATTCTGAATTTTCTGTTTCCTATGATGATCAGGATTTACCTTTATCTACCTATGAGGATTCTGATGCTGAGGACTCTATTCCCTCTGCTTCTCCCCCAGAGGATTTCTCTTTTGGTGAAACTTTGCATACTCTCAGGGAGCATTTTCATTGGGAAGGTCAGGATTTCTCTGATTCTAAAAAGAGGCTTAGGGATTTCTTACTACTGCCCCAGCATGGGCCTTTAGCCATACCTCCTGTACTAGACATTGTTGATGATGCCTTTTCGGAATCTAGCTTGGCCCCTGACTCTTTACCTCCTACTCCCAGAAAACCTGACAGATATTACAGGGTCCTTGACTCTCACAAGTTCCTTTTTAAAAATCCTACTGCGGACCCTGAGACCATTTCACAGGGATCCAAGGGTATTAAAGCTACTACTGCCAAAAATCCTACCCCCTCTGATAGAGACTCAAGGGTGTTGGATAGATGGGGTAAGAAGGTATTTATTTCTGCAACTTTGGCCATTAGGGCTTTAAACTGCCAGTTTCATATGTTAAAGTATCAGCAGCATATTACTGGATTGCTTAAACAGAAAACAATGTTGATTCCTGATTGTGCTGAAAATAAGGATTTACAGGATTTACTGCGCTCAGCTGAACACGTTGGAAACATACTTTGCAATGTGGTTTTGATTCACTAGCGGCATCTTGCAGGGCTGCTGTAACTGGGACTGTACTTAGAAGGCATGCTTGGCTTAAAGAGCAATCCTTGGCAGATCATGTTAAAGTGAAATTACTGGATGCTCCCTTAAACCAGGACCGCCTGTTTGGCAACAAGGCAGAAGAAGTTCTTAAAAAGATGGAGGATAAAGCAAAATCTATGCAAACTGTTGAAGATTTTTTACAAGTACAACCTCCAAGGTTTAGTAGGCATTGACCTTCCAAGAATTGGTCCTTTCCTGCCACTTCCAGACCTTCTCAGTCCAAACCCAGATCCAGCAGAACTCCTAGGCTCCAGTCCCAGGGTACACACAGGACTAAGCAGTGGGGGGCCTCCACTTCCAAATCTGGGAGTAATAAAACTCCCCCCCATGGTAAACTGTCTCAATGACTTATTTTTAAAACTTCCAAGCACGTCTCGGTTAACTGCCCCTTTGGGGGGAAAGATTACTCTTCATGCAAAGAACTGGGAACTCATTACCCAGGACAAATGGGTTCTAAATATAGTGTCACAGACATACAGGTTTCACTTCCACACATTATCAACACCAAGCGGATGGCCAGATCTACCCTCAAATCACTGGGCAGAGGCCTAAAAGCAAGTACTTTCTCTTTTAAGCATGGAGGTTATTCTGTTGGTACCAGAAGAGGAAAAGGGACAAGGTTTCTACTAGAGACTTTTCCTAGTACCCAGAAAATAAAGTTCATGGCGTCCTATCCTGGACCTGTCTACTCTAAATACCTTTTTGGTGATTCCAAAATTCAGAATACTATCTAAATTCCTCCTCCCATCCTTAGATTTGGGAATCTACCCAAATGTGATGACTGCAACAGTGAAACACAAAGAACATAGTACAGTTGTGTACACTTACCATAAATGTAGATGTTCGAGTGTATTCACTGTTGCAGTCCTGGTTACCCTCCCTCCAGCCCCCTGACTTCTTTTGAATGTACCTCTATTCTTTTTTACTATGCTTAAAAGCTTTTTGGTGTATTTGCTTTTTTGTTGGAGGTATAACCTTGTGCATTTTTAGGTTTAATTGCTTCCCATTAGGGGGGCACCTGACATCTGGGGCAGGAAAAACTGATGTAATGGCATCGGCTGCATGTTTTATACCCCTGAAGACCGGAAGAAGGGATAGCAACCAACGGAGGACCTAAGACTTTGTTAATCAGGCTGACTGAAGGCTACTGCAAGCACATAACCCAAATGTGATGACTGCAACAGTGAATACACTCGAACATCTACATTTATGGTAAGTGTAAACAACTGTACTTTTTTTTTTGCTGCAGATATTGTGATAAGAATATTCATTAATGCTTGGTTTGGTCTCAGCCCTAGAGCTGCTTACCTACAGGAATGTTCAAACACTAAATATTCCGTTAGGAAGATCTTTTCTATTAATAGTTATTTAACTGTCATTTTGCTGGTAAACGATTTCAAGAGAAAATCATATTTCAAAGAGCATGTCTCATGCAGGCCTGAAAAAGATTTTCAACTCCACTCATAAGGTCCTGCATAAGGGTTTGTATTCTAATTGCCTTTTTTGCATAAGAGAGTTTCATCTGACTCAAGATGGCCACATTTGTACAGGCTTCAGTAGGAGGACCTGTAGAAGCAGACAGGCGCATGCCTAGTTGGTGCAAGAAAAAACCTGGCGGCCCTCATGCAGGTTTTATGGTCGGAACAGCTGTCCAGCAATGCAGGAGTGTCGTCATCGCTTAAGAAAAAGTATAGAAAGGAGCATCACCCCCAAAAGCTTGATTGTGATAGGGTCCTAAAGAAGGATGAGACCAAGGAGTGAAAGACTGCTTGCTTTACATCTAATAGCTCTGCGGACATCATAACAGGGAGGTGATTTCCCAGTTCTTGGGTCCAGTACCTGTTTTTTTCTACTGTCTTTTTTCCAAACCCCCTTGGAGATGAACAGATCATTAGCTTCCAGCACATCCTCCCAAGCTTTGTATGATGCTTGCATGTATGTTGGATGCAGAGGCTGCTTTTACCAATGTGACCATCTTGTCTCTAGATCCGCATAAACATAGATGTTCATCGTGTTACCCTGCTGCAGTCATCACACTTGGGTTATCCTGTCGTCAGGCGGTCCCACAGTCAGCCTGAATTCCAAAGTCTTGGTCCAGCGTCGGTTGCTGTCGCTTCTTCCCTGACGTCAGTGTGCCAGGGGTATATAGGATGCATCCGACACCATTTTCTTCAGTCTTTCTTGCCGCGCGGTGCCCGAAGCAGTTCGCAAGTGCCGGTCGGCCGACTCCTGAGATTTTCGAAGTCAAATTTCAGATCCGAAGTCTTCAATAAAGCTTAGTACCCTGTTGGGGAAACTTTTCTTGCCTCAGACCGATGTCAGAAAAAGTTAACAATTGTATTTCTTGTGGGAAGCAAATACCTCATAAGGATTTTCATTCTTATTGCATACCTTGCCTAGGCCCACACCACGACGTCACTGGTTGTCGCTTTTGTGCTAGATTCAGTAAGCGAACTATAAAACGACGCTTTGATTTCGCACGACACTACTTCGGTAGAAAATTTAATTACACTATGCCGTCGGAGCAACCGACTACCGGCGTGCACAAAAAACGCAAAGATAAGGACAGGCAGCCTAGATCCAAGCCATACTCCGAGGCCTCGGTTGGGCCGGTCGTCTGTTCACCGGTTTTCAGTGAAGAGCCTACGCAGCCCCTGGCTACCGCAGAATTGGAACCCTAGACCGCTTCGGATTCTCTGGCGGGAGAGTTCTAGGCCAACTCAGCCATTTCCTTTAGGCCCTACCGACGACATTGCAGAACTAGAAGCCAGTGCTGCAGAAACACCTTTGGTTTCTGAAGGTGTCTTCAGACCGACGACGCTCACCATAAAACCGTATCCTAAACATAAGACTCCTCTTAAACCAAAAAAGACTGCACTTCAGTCTCCAGCTCAAGGCCCCATGCCTAGGAAACAGATGCTTAAAATGGCTGAAGACGTGATTTCTTTAATCAGGGATTCCCAACCCCCACCTGACAAAAGGCCTACACAAGAGTAAGATTATACCTCCTCTGATCAAGTATCCATTTCCTCAGGCTCCTCTGAGGAACAAGATTACTCCTTTCCCCCTTATGAAGATTCTGATGCTGAGGATTCCATTCCCTCAGCTTCTCCCCCTGAAGACTATTCCTTTGGGGAAACCTTACATACCATGAGGGAACATTTCCACTGGGAAGGTCAGGACTACTCCGATTCAAAGAAAAGGCTCAGAGAGTTTCTTTTACTCCCCCAGCACAGACCACTTGCTATCCCCCCAGGTTTAGACATTGTGGATGATGTTTACTTAGAATCTAGTTTAAATCCAGATTCACTGCCTCCTGCTCCAGCCAAACCAGATAGATGTTATAGAGTGCCTGACTCCCACAAATTCCTTTACAAAAGCCCTGTTGCTGACCCAGAGACTATCTCCCAGGGTCCCAAAGGGGCTAAGGCTTCTATGGCAAAAAATCCGGTACCCTCTGAAAGGGACACCAGAGCACTGGACAAGTGGGGTGAGAAGGTTTACACCTCAGCCACTCTAGCTATGAGAGCACTAAATTGTCAATTTCACATGGTTAAATACCAGCAATTTCTAATGTCTCAAATAAAACAAAAGATGGGCACACACCCTCAACAGTCTGAATTGAAGGAAATGCAGGATCTGTTGCATGCAGCTGAACAGGTGGGCAAACATACTTTACAATGTGGATTTGATTCCTTGGAAGCTTCCTGTAGAGCAGCTGTTACTGGGTCTGTTATACGTAGGCATGCTTGGTTAAAGGAACAAACTCTGCCTGATCATGTTAAAGCAAAGTTACTAGATGCTCCTTTACAGCAGGATGTCCTATTTGGGGTTAAAGCAGAAGAAGTCTTAAAGAAAATGGAGGATAAGGCAAAATCTATGCAGATGGTCAAAGATTTCTTAGAGGTTCAGCCCCCTCGCTTCGGCAGAAATTGGCCAACAAAAAATTGGTCCTTTCCAGGTACTGACAGACCACAGAGGGTAAATACAGACGCCCAAGAGGCAGAGGGCAAGCACAAACCCATTACAAACCTCGACAATGGGGCACTGCAACACAGAAGGGAGGAGAAGACAGGCCCCAAACTACTAGAAGGCAAACACAATGACTTAAATCTCATATTGCCAAGCAAAACTCTCTTGGCAGCTCCCTTGGGAGGAAAATTAGCACTTTTTACAGACAACTGGCACATTGTCACAAAGGACAAATGGGTCCTAGACATAATTTTACGAGGATACAGATTCCACTTTCACACCTTGCCAATGAAAAGGGGAATGCCAAACCTGCCGCAAAATCAATGGGCAGAGGCACAAAAACAAATTACAGCTCTCATGGACATGAGAGCCATTCAACTGGTACCTACACGGGAGCAAGGCCAAGGATTTTACTCAAGGCTCTTTCTAGTCCCCAGAAAGGACAATGCTTGGAGACCCATTCTAGACCTTTCACTTCTGAACACCTTCTTACAAGTACCCAAATTCAAGATGCTAACACTACAGCAGCTTCTTCCCATGTTGGGCAAGAAAGCACGGCTAGTAACGTTGGACCTCAAGGAGGCGTACCTGCATGTCCCTATCAGACAAAATTGCAGAAGATACCTCCGTTTCATTGCAGGTTCAACCCATTACCAATTCTCTGCACTGCCCTTTGGCTTATCCACTGCGCCCAGCGTCTTCACAAAATGCCTGGCACCAGTAATTGCATACTGCAGACAAAGAGGAATTCAAATCTACCCATACTTGGCCGACTCTCTCATTCAAGCAGAAAGCAAGGACATCCTCTTACAACATCTGGCTTTTGTAAAACACCTTCTAAGTTGCCTAGGGTACACAGTAAATGAAAAGAAATCAAAACTAGTACCCTCACAAAATATGACATTCCTGGGTGCCAGCTTGAATACAATGGCCCAGATGGCTTATCTGACGCCAGACAAGCAACTACAACTGACTCAATACTTCAAAACAATGGCAACAAAGACCCAACTCCCTGCAAGAAAAATTCTGCAGGCCTTGGGCTTCATGGCATCTTGCATACTACTAATACCATTTGCAAAGCTGCATATGAGAAAATTACAGTGGTACCTAAAATGTGTATGGACTCAACACAGCCACAGCTCAGACACAATGATATCTGTCATTCCCTGCCTTCAACAAGAGTTTCTATGGTGGTCACAGGCATGTCACCTCAACAAGGGACAGCCTTTCACCTTGCCTCCAGCCAGGCAAACTATGACAACAGATGCATCAGACTACGCCTGGGGGGCACACATGGCAGGACGGTGCGTTCAAGGCATATGGACTGCACATCAATCAAAAAGAAATGCTAGCTGTACAGAATGCTCTGATATCCTTCAAGGACCTCTTACATCCAGGACAGCTTACAATAAGGACGGACAACACCACAGTAATGTGGTACATAAACAAACAAGGGGGTACACACTCCTACCCTCTATGCAGGCAAGCAATGACCTTGTGGAACACAGCACTGGCTTACCAAGTTTAGCTACAAGCTCAGTTCCTGCCAGGAAAAAAGAACACATTGGCAGACGACCTAAGCGGGAACATCATGGATCCCCACGAGTGGAAATTGGATCCACAAGTATTTGCAATGATAACTCAAAAATGGGGGCACCCAGACAGAGACCTGTTTGCCAGCCCCCAAAACTATCAGCTAACAAAATTTTGTCCAAGGACGTTTCACCAACAAGCTTGGAAAGTGGACACACTCTCATTCAGTTGGAAAAACCTGACAGTATATGCCTTCCCTCCATTGCCCCTTCTCACAAAGGTGCTGCTGAAAGTCAGGATGGAGAGACCCAGAATGATACTCATAGCGCCAGACTGGCCACGCCAGCACTGGTATACACTACTAAGGAATATGACCCAGGGCCCACCTTGGATTTTACCACAAATTACTCATTTGCTCACACAGCAAGACAGTCAGATTCTCCACAGCCAGCTCAAAGCCTTAAACTTGGTTGCATGGCAAATAACCTAAGCAACCAGCCAGCTCCTCTTCCTCAGGCTGTTATGGATGTTATTCTGGAAGCCAGGAGGCCCAGCACCAGGAAGGCCTACTCGGGCAAATGGAAAAGGTTTTGTGCCTTGAACCAAGCTAAAGGCCAAAATACCCTTCAGCCACACATACCTCAGATTCTACAGTACTTAACTGAGATGTTACACAAAGGGCTTTCTTTTTCGTCTATTAAAATCCACGCCTCAGCTATTTCAGCCCCCTACAACACGGATCCTCCCTTATTTTCACATCCACTTCTAAGGCAGTTTCTCAGAGGGGTCAAAAACATTAGGCCCCCCAGGAGAGCACCTACACCAACCTGGGACCTCAATTTTGTTCTGGAAAAACTTACGCTACCACCCTTTGAACCAGCTTTCTCAGCTGACTTAAAGTTTATATCATGGAAGACTGCCCTGCTGCTAGCAATAACTTCAGCCAGAAGAGTCTCGGAGCTTCAGGCACTAATGGCAGTAGAGCCTTTCCTCATTTTTCATCAAGACAGAGTTTCTCTACGAACTAACCCCTCCTTTATGCCTAAGGTGGTCTCCAGTGTGGCTCTAAATCAAACCATCCATTTACCCACCTTCTTTCCAAATCCAGAGAACAAAGGAGAAAGACTCCTGCACTCCTTGGACATTCACAGGCAACTACGTTACTACTTGAATAAAACTAAAGTTTTCAGAAAATCTGACCAGCTCTTTGTATCCTTTGCTGCAGCTACACAAGGGAAGGCTATATCAAAACAGACCATTTCCAAATGGATAGGACATTGCATTCGTTTTTGCTACACCCACCATGGAAAACCAGTTCCTGCTAGCATAAGGCCCCACTCTACCAGGGCAGCAGCTACATCTACAGCCTTCCTCAGGGGTGTGCCAACCAAGGATATTTTGGAAGCTGCAACTTGGAGTTCAGTACACACCTTCACCAAACACTATCACTTACCACTTTACTCTAAGACAAGAGCTGGCTTCACCACTGCAGTTCTGCAGGGCCTTCTAACCTCTTCTAACCCTGTTTGGCTCCACCTCCCATCCTTAGCTTTGGGATTCTACCCAAGTGTGATGACTGCAGCAGGGTAACACGATGAACATAGTACAGTTTTGTACCTACCATAAATGTAGATGTTCGAGTGTATACCCTGCTGCAGTCCAGGTTACCCTCCCTCCATCCCCTCTGACCTAACTAACTAAAACCTTTCAATGCCTTTAAATCTGATACTACCTTTGTGGTGTATTTGCTTATAGCTGGAGGGATGTTTTGTTTATGATTGGTACTATTTACTGACCACCATTTTGGAGGGGCACCTGACATCTGGGGCAAGAAAAACTGAAGAAAATGGCGTTGGATGCATCCTATATACCCCTGGTGCACTGACGTCAGGGAAGAAGCGACAGCAACCGACGCCGGACCAAGACTTTGGAATTCAGGCCAACTGCGGGACCGCCTGACGACAGGATAACCCAAGTGTGATGACTGCAGCAGGGTATACACTCGAACATCTACATTTATGGTAGGTACAAAACTGTACTTTCCTCCAACTGATTAAAAAAAAAAAAGAATTTGTTCTTCCAGTCCTCATAGTATATGGTGCCCATTTGAAGAACAAATCTATGGATCACAGTCCCTCTTCAGAGAGAGAATCCATGTGGCTGAATTGGCAGCTACATTTTTCAGTGTTGCTTAATTTCCCCAGAAACTCAGGTTTACTTGCAACATACAGCCAGTCATATTGCAGGCTTTACAAGTGTGTCAGTAATTCCAACGTCTTTTTAATTGCCACACTTTTCAGTCAGGATTCTAGATGTTGTAGGAAAGCTCAGAAGATGGCATCGGGTGGAGGAGCATCATCTACTGCATGCCTAAGTCACAGATGTTGTTGGATACTTGGACGAAGGGTTGAGTGTCAATGTTTCTATGACATGTCTGCCATGCCTGTTCATCTGACTGGTCTTTCAGGCCTGTAAATGTTACAGATTGCAGATGATTCTTTCAGATATGTACCGATACAATGGGTTCTTGGATTATCATACATTCCATTCCTGTTAGATTTGAAAGTTTCTGCTGTGGTTTATCAAGCTCTATTTCTGTTTAAGACCATTTCATCTAAACTATGAAAATTGTAGCTCATACTAAATGGGGAAAGTGGGGAGGAGTCTAAAGAATCCCCAAAGATCTTTGTGCCTCCTCACTTAATATAATCTTCTCTATGTTTGCATACCCTGGAGTAAGTTAACTGGTCCCGTACTTAACCACAAATCAGGGAAGCATGTGCTTACTATTTGAAATTTATGGCCGTAAAGTAGCTTTAGATATGTGAAACAGCAATGACACCAAGTCCAGGATTGAGCTTCAAATGCAACAACGCACTTCCGAAAAGAACAACAACTTTTTAATAGTTATTAATTCCAAGATAGAAAGTATACACTTATGAAAGTTATGTTGATAAGTTAGTTTTTATATGATTTGTTTTATGAAACAAACATACACTATTAACATATATTTTTCACGGATTACCTTCATTTCATCGACAGCTTATTTCACTGACAAGCAAATCAGCAAGACCATTTCACTGAGTGTTCATTTCACTGACAACTCATTTCATCGACAGTGATATATATGACCTTTTCCCTACTGTAGTACGACCCTGGAGTTAGAATATATAGTAAGGGGTGGTGTGGGGGGCATAGCCCCCCACATATAAACGTTTAAGCTGTAGAGATGGATACTTACAAGTGCAATGACTAACTGTTTTGCAGAAAACAATATACAACCAAAGTATGTGGGGGCCTTCGCCCACACCCCCCCCCTTACTATATATTTCTAACTCTAGGGTCGCACTACAGTGGGGAAAAGGTCATATATCACTGTTGATTAAATGAGGTTTCAGTGAAATGGTCTTGCTGATTTGCTTGTCAGTGAAATGAGCTGTCGATGTTCTGAAGGTAACCCATTTTTTACACACGAGTGGTGCTGGTCTTTTTAGAATGTGATTAATACGTATATATTTATTTATTTGTTGTATGCATAATTTGAATAATGACGAATGTTTGAAGGTCATATGACCTGAGTATGGTATTTAAGATGGGTGAGTGGAATAATATGTGTATCTGATGAAGTTTTAAGGACTGTAAAACGAAAGCGCTGATATATATTATTAAAAAGTTATTTTTTTCAGAAGTGTATTGCATTTGAAGCTCAGTCCTGAACCTGGTGTCGTTGCTGTTTTCTGTTGTGGTTTATTTTTTTAGCTTTAGGCATCTGCATAGTCTGTATTGTGTATTACTGTTAATATGTGTAGCCACACTGACACACAGCATTTCATTTTGACTGTTGTCTGTAGTTATTGGCATCAAAGTCTAAAAAGAAAGAGAAAAAAGACAAAGAACGTGAGAATGAAAAGGAACGTGATGCTCTCACTAGGGAAAAAGCACTGAAAAAACGACTGTCTACATCATACACTAAAAGCAGATTATCTGCACCTGTGGAAACCAGGTTAGTTTAATGATGTGGGCTCATTTAAATTTTAGAGTGACATTCTTTTAACACTGGTATCAGAAAAACGTATGCTGAAATAATCTTTTTATATTTGCTGGATAGGTTTAACCATTTTGACAGGGTTTGCTAGATTATAACAAAACAAAAAGTATAACAAAATCTTAACCCCAAGCACACTCACTCACTTAGTGTGTTTTAAACTGGTGACGGGGAATTTCTCGAAAATGTTAAATATAACATAAAGTTGGGACAAATGTCATTACTTTTTAAGAGTTGCTTGTGCAGTCTATACATAGGCCAGTATTTGTTTTCACAGTTTTGTTAAAACAGTTTTGCTTTGTTAGAAGATAAAGTAATTGAGTTCTCCATCGATTGTGTGTTTTGTTCTTAGAAAGTGAATCTCTTATTTCATGCGTTACTGAGGCATTAATTCATAACAGTTATGATTACTCACCATTAAAGCTGTTTTGGTCCAACCGTTCTTCCTTAGCTCTTACGCTTCCTTCTGAAGAGCAGTGTGTTGGTTTTATGCAGAAGGGGAGGTACTTAAGTGCAGAAGCACAACACTTCTATGTGAGTTGTGCAGGTACTTGTCTACTCTTCCTGTTGCTTAGAAACTTGTCTCATTAAGTCTCATTTGCATTTTCAGTGAAAGAGTTCATTTTCTGATTACTATGTGATCATCATAGTTCATTTTTTTTGCATCATATTATTTATTGCACCTTCATTGTTGAGTCGTTTTTGATGTATTCACTCTGTCTCCTGCTTATTGCATTAATAACAAGTATGCATGTGGTACAGAAATTGTCTCTAAAGATTTCCGTACACCTTGCCTGCTTTGTTTGCCATCATACTGTACCACTTATGCCAGTGAACATCATCTAAAGTTTAAAGCCAGCTAGTTAAGAAGACTTTGAAACACTACTGAGTGGAAGTTACAGACATTGCAGAAACATTCTAGTTGTAAGAAAAAGGAAATTATTCTCATTTGTCTTGAATTCAGAATGAAAAGAAGACAGACAAATCAGTTAAGATGTCTTGATAAGAAGGCCCTTAGCAGGCACGAGGCCTGCTCAACCTTCTCCAAAGACAGCTCTACACTTTCAATGGTTCACACTTCTAGGTTGTAATAGATGATCGTTAAAGTGATTAAAATGAAGTCAAACATTGCTATAGGTTTTGTACAAACATTTGTAGCACAATCTGAGTCCTTTGAGGTTGCTGTTTAGGTTAAGTGGATGTCTAAGTGAGAGCTAACCATGTAATATTTATTAGTGGAGACTCCTAAATGTTTGCTTGGATGTTGACTGTCTGTGGATGTATTACTAGTTTCACCTGCATCAGTACCTTCAAAGTCAGTTCCTGGTACCTTTCTCATCCTTGCCCACTCAGACCCTGTGGCTCCTCAGCCTCACCGCAGTTGACACATTTGTTCTACCCTCAGAGATTCAGAAGAATAGCAATCCAATTATTAGGCCAGGCCCAACAGGCACACACAGCCTTAATGATGAGAACTGGGTCCATTCCCAAACAGAGTGAGAATCCTGTGGTTCATAGTTCTATGACTGGAGTGGACATATGAACCCCAAGCCTGCTACTGAGGTAGTAGGGGGTGAGCCAGTCATTTTGACTGAATAATCCTCCATCTTTTACCCTAACACTTCTCTGGTCTCTTAGTAATGCTTCTCTGGCCTTGGAGCTCCAGAGTTTGCTGCCCAGTTGGGATGCATACATGCCCTGGTGTAATTTAGCCCCTGAATGTGTGTACTAGGCTGTAGGTGTAGGTGGCTTACCCTGCAGTCCTGTAGGTGTAACCAGTGCAAGAAGCCAAGGCTGCCACCCTGTCCGCAGGGTGGGTGACATAGCATAGGCCGCTCACTGCCATCCTCCTTTACCAGTGCCCATGCTGCTAGTTGAACATAAATAGGCTTGATCATCATCAGGGCTTCATTCCTCTATGCCATGAAGCTGTGCCCATTAATGGAACCTTTTGTAGCCAGACTTTTCATTTTAAAATATTTATAAACGGGTATTTTAATATTTAGGAATTTGCAGAATCTTAACAGCCTTTATCAGCAATGTTGTAGGACCTATGTAGGTCCTCTATGGTTTCAAATCAGGCAGCAACTTTTCCCATGGAAGTGTAAAAAAGATCAGTAGGTCTTCTTTCCCTCTGTCTTCAGGTGAAGAAAGACTTCTGTATTTGAATTTAGACAATGAGGGCACATCATCTTAATCTTCTAGTTATTTCTCTGAAGATATAAATTATGAGAAAACTGCTAATTATGTGATTCGTTTTAGTTAGCTAGTAAGCGGTCATTCTCCTGCACAAAGTAGTATGAAATGGTGCATTTGTCCATTATTTTCTTCAATTAAAAACATCTTTTTCATATGCAATTTTGTTTTCATGATATTCACTTGTTTTTACGTATTTTAAGAGCCCTTAATCTGTATCTGAAGTGGCAACTTAAGTTCAATCCTAAGTAAGTTACAGGAGAGTATTTTCCTAATGGTGATATGAAAGATAGTCTGGAGTAGTTTACCTCCTGCATCACATCATAGTGCTTGTGGGGAGAGAGCTGTTTTTGTGATTGCAGCTAGAGATTCTAGCTCATCCATAATTAGCAACACTATTAGAAGGACTCCAGTCAGTGTTTCCATGTATTTTTCTTCATTGAAATAGGATGGAAATGGGAGCATTGGAAAGTCAGAAAAAGAAAGGAAGATGACACACGGACACTAGGAAGGCAAGTGTGGGTGTGAAGAGGGTGGAGGAATTTACCAGGGTGGTCCAGTTGGGCCAAAAGGAACCCGTTTTCAATGGAGTCCAGGGGAGAAAAGCTCCATAAAGACAATATTCATGAACAGCAAATCGACAGTAACATAGTAGGACAGTAATACAGATAAACAAGGCATTTAGAGATACAAGAAATGAAAATCCACACTAAAATATAGGAATCCAGAAAGAGAACTATAAAATATAAGAAAATATTTACAAATATATGTGTTCCTACTGTAAAACAGCTGGGCAGTGAGCACTTGGGGTGCCTTTTGGTGTTAGTGGAGATGTGAGGTGGGAGAGTAAGGGGGGAGAAAGGTAAGAAGTAAGGGTGTTATGTGGGATGGGAACAGGAGCATTCCCAGCGAGATATTAGATGTGAGTGAAGTCATTTTTTAAGGGTAGAGTGACTTGTGGGTGTAGGGAGTTCCATGGGCGTGCTAAGGCGAAAGACAAAAGGTTTGTGCCTGGAGGGCGTAATTGTTTATGCAATTCAATCAGGTTCTGATTGTTGGATCTTAATAGTCTTTCTGGAAGGTGCATTTTAAAGGTAGAGGAAAGGAAGGGACAGAGGGATGGAGTGAAGATGAGTTTATGATCTTGAATGAATTGAATATGGGTTAGATAATTTGGTAGCTCTAACCAATGAAGTTTGTGTAGAGCAGTGCAGTGATGAGTAGAAGATTTGTATCCTGAGGCGAATTTGGCAATTTTATTGTAACAGCAAGAGAGTTTTATCTTAAGAGTGGATTGTAGATTAGTAAGGAGTGGGGTACCGTATAGTAAGAGAAGGAATGATGTATGTGGTAGAGAGAATTAACGTGGTAGAGGGAGTGAGATAGTGATTATGGTGATAAAGCATGCCAAGTTTCTGGTGTTTTTTTTAATATTTTTTTGTAGGTGGGTGTCGAACTTAAGTTGGTCATCACTGAGGACTCCTAGGAGTTTAGCTTCACAAACTAATTTGAGAGAGGTGTTGTTCTGGCTAGTGATGGAGAAGGAGTTTTTGTCGGGTCTATATCACTTCGACGAAATGGCAGAAGTTCGAACACCATATGTTTGAACTTCTAACCACGAAGTGCAAAACCATCGAAGGCTTAGAACAGTGATTTTTTTTTCCCCAGGAACAAAATCGCTGTTTCAAGAAACACAAGCACACCAAAAAACAGCAATCTACACACACAAAATCCTACATCTAACCCTACACTAAACTGTACATACACTACTATCTGTCCACTTACCTTAACCCAAACCCTAACCCTAAGGTCGGTCACTATTGCACACTCGCCTGACCCGCGCCCTAACCCTAACTCCCCTATCCTGCCCTAACCCTAAAGTCTGTCACTGTCATACCCGTGCCCTAACCCACCTAACCCACACCCTAAATCATCTATCCCGCCCTAACCCTAAAGTCTGTCACTATCGCACACCCACCTCACCCACGCCCTAACCCTAACTCACCTAACCCTAACTTCTGCACAATCGTACACTTACCTGTACCCAACCTGTAACTTTCCACCACAGTGCTGAAAATCTCGAAGCTGCAGAAACGGCCAACCGAATTCTTTCCCTTGGAAAGAATTTGGTGTTCTGCAGCTTCGCGATAATCAGTTTTCGAACTTCACAGTTCTAACATATGGTGTTCGAACTGCTGAAGTTTCAGCGAACTGATAGGAGCCCGTTTTTGTTTATGGTGGTAGATTTTGAAAGGGTGAATATCATAAGTTTTGTTTTGGAAGTGTTGAGTGCTAGGTGGTTGTCTAACCTCCATTGGATAGTTGAATCATCTGCGTATTGGATGAGTTTTGCATTGGGAATAGAATGGTGGAAATCATTTCTGAAAATATTGAAAAGAAGGGGACCTAGTATGGAGCCCTGTGGTACACCTGTCTTGGTGTTAAGGAATGGATAGATGGCTTTTTTCCATTTTACTGCTTGTTGCCTAATAGAGAGGTAACTGATAAACCAAGTGAGAGAGGAGGGGGATAGGTTTAGATTAGAGAGCTTAGTAGGAGGTTGTGAGAAATTATGTCAAAAGCCTTTGAAAGGTCTAGAGTAGGGTAGAAACGATACAGCCAGAGTCACAAGCTTTATTTATAGTTTCAATGAAGGAGATGAGAGCAGTGGTAGTGCTATGCCAGGTCTGAATCCATGTTGTGTAGGGGTTAGTAGGTGGTTGTCAGTGAGATAGGGCAGTAGTTGTAAGTGGATACATTTTTCGAGAAGTTTAGAGATGGGTGGTAGAATGGCGATAGGTCGAAAATTTGAAATATTGTTATTATTACCACCTTTGTAAAGGGGAGTAATGAAGGCCTTTGTCCAGAGCTGGAGCACGTGGCCTTCTTGAACTGACCTGTTTATTAGAGTGCAGATGGGGAAGGTGATGGCTTCTGCAGCTATCTTTAGAAAGTAGGAGGGGATGTTATCGGGAGCGTTGCATTATGGTTTCAGGTTCTGAAGAAGTTTTTTTAGGATAGATATGGGGATGGCTCTTGTAGCGAAAGGAGGAGATTGGGGATGAGGGTTCTTGAGGATGGGGGGGAAGGGAATGGTAGAGGGAAAGGCTGTAGAGTAATTAGTGAAGGAAGATGTAAGTTTGGTAATAGATTCGATGAAGAAAGAGTTATTGGATGGCTAAGTCTGTGTCTGAAGCATTTTGATCAGAGCAGGGGTTTTCTTTTCTGCCAGGATTAAGGAGGGAGTTATTCCAAAATTTTTAGGATTTGTTTTGTGGCTAGTTTGGAGTACAGAGAAGTAAGCTTTACAGTCAGCTATAATCAGCTTTTTGTCTTTGTTCTGAAGTGTTTTGTATTCATTAAGGGTAGTGGGAGTTTTATTCTTCTGGTATCTTTTCCAGGCTTTTATCTCAAAGGCGTATGGAGGATAGTGCATTCTTAGTTAACCAGGGGGCAGTTTTACTTTTAATTCTTTTTGTATGCAAGGGGGCAAAGGTATCTACAAGTTTTAGGAATATTGTGTTGAAGTAGGAAATGGCATTTTCAAAGGGGAGTGTTTTAGTGGGCTCCAGTTTGTTGCTTTTAGTGAGTTTGAGAAGGTATTGGGATTGAAATTTTTCAGGGGACGCATGAATATATAGGTGTGTGATGGTTGTAAGCGGGAAGACAGGCGATGAGTGAAAGTGGGGAGGAGATCACTAAGTGGATTGGGCAGAGTATCAGTGTCAGAGATATAATGAGTGTGGAACACTAAGATCCATTCTAGAGTACTACCTGAGAAGAAGTCTCTGGAGGGTCTAGTTGTGGAATTGATTAGCTGAGTGAAATTATAGAGGTTTATATTAGGGGATTTGTTGGGTCTTGAAGGGGGGAGGCCGTGGTGATGCAGCAGTTAGCATTGCTGCCTCACAGCAAGAGGTTCTCTGGTTCGATCCTTGGCTGGGGTGCCTTCTGTGTGGAGTCTACATGTCCTCCCTTTGGTCGTGTAGGTTTCCTCTGGGTGCTCTGGTTTCCTCCCACATCTCAAAGACATGCTGTAGGTGGATTGGACACTCTAAATTGGCCCTAGGCATGAGTGCGTGCATGTGTGTGCCTTTTGTGGAAGGTTGGGCGACGGGCTGGCAACTCGACACTGTAAAACGTCACTACCAATCATAAGCAGGCAGGTGATCCGCTGTGGTGACCCCTAACCGGGAAAAAGCCGAAAGAAGAAGAAGAAGTTAGGGCTTGAATGGATGTCCAGTTAATGTTCATGTCTCCCAAAATTTATTTTATTATTTTATTTTATTTTATTTATATTTGTTGACTGGGAGTGTCCGACTGAACGTAGGTCCATTTTCAGTGGAGGCCCGGGGAGAAAAGCTCCACAGTTAAAATAAACAGACAGTAGTTACATTGGATTACATAGCGATTAACAATTTACATAGCAATTACTTACAACATATTTACAGATGAAGAACATAGTCATCAATAGACAACTAGAATGTTTACCTGTGAAGTACATAACAGACATTAACAAATGTTACAATAAGAAGTTCCTGCTGTATAATAAGTACTAGGCTTATGAGCATCTGAGCTTGCTATAATCAAGGTAGTTAGTGGAGTGGAAAGAAAAGTAGTGGTTGGATGGGGTGGGTGATATTAGAGTGGGAGTTGCAAGCGCATAGCCAGCATGTTTTTAGGTGCGCTTTTAGTAAAGTTTTGAAGTGGGTGCATGATGGTATGGAGATAATTGTGGGTGGGAGGGAGTTCCATAATTTGGCTATGGCACAAGAGAATAGTGCTTCACCAGCAGAGGTATTGGCTTAGTGATCTGCAAGTGATTTTTGTTGCTGGATCTTAGTGGTCTGGTGGTGCGATAGAGTTGGAGTAGATTCTGGAGGGATGGGACATTTAGTGGATGGTTTACTAGTTTGTGGGCGAGTGAGAGTTGATACCATTGAAGGAGGTGAGGGAGTTCAAGCCAGCCCAGTTCAGCAAGTGAGAGACAGTGGTGACTATGGTAGGATGCCCCTGTGGCGAATTTGGCGATTTTGTTGTAGCAGGTCTCTAGCTTTCATATAATGAAATTATATTCATATAATGTATGAATAACATTTTTTTATTTGGTTTATTTATCTATTATTATTTTTTATACATCATTGCATATATACACATGTAGATTTTGTCCCCAGGATAAGTTTAATAAATCAAAGCACTTAGTACAATTGTCATAGAGTAGATATTTATATCATCTTTTTCTGAATCTATATGATATTTATATGACATTTATTAATATATTATACATGTTGTTACAGATTTATAACATCATGATTAATAATTATGGGCAAGTTTTATATTTTATGCAGTGATTTTAATTTAAATATAATCAAAACTGATTCACAGTATTTATTCATATTTATTAATGATAGATTGCATTTATATTTGATATGTTCCAGTTAGTAGAAATATATGAGAATTCTTTATAAATACGTAAAATTATAAACTAGATATAAAGACTTAAGTTGATATTCATACAGATTTTTTTGTTTTATTTTATTCATTATTCCAAATTGTGTCATAGATTTTTATATAAGAATACGAGTATGTGTTTCTTGCAAAAACAAAAGCATATAGTAGCCCAAGATTTGAGCTCGGAAGTGCACCTAAATGGTTAAGTGTTCTTAATGTTTTTAACGTTTTCAGCATGATTTAAATGTTAATTGATTAATGAGTAGACTTTCCCGCCTTGAGCAGTTGTATATAATCTCTACACAAGTTCAAGTAATTTATCTGATGAAGCTTGGATGGACCACGCGAAAGCGCTCATTTTTTACTTCCAATAAATTGTTTGCCTGATTTCAAGTATTGCCTACGAGTTCTGTTCCTGTTACAGCAGCTTTTCGTGAATATTGGATGTTTCATATGTGTTTTGGTACTGTACTTTATCTACACAGGTCTCTAGCTTGTTTAGATCGCATTGCCTTAGGTTGGTATATATTGGAGAGGCATAAAGTAGGGTGGAGATAAGGTGGGAATTTGCTATTGAAATCTTTGCTGCTTTGGTGAGAAGTTGCTTATTTCTGTATAATGCTCCTAGTTTTTTGTAGACTTTTTTTTATGGTCATGGATATGTGAATGTCCAATTTTAGTTTATTGTCTATTTCCACTCCTAGCAATTTGGTGTGTTCAGTAGGGGGTATATAGTGGTGGTGTCTTTTGCTGTGATGTTAAAGTGAGAGTTGTTTTGAGTATGTTTGGTGGGTTGGAAGATGAGTAGTTTAGTTTTGTTTGGGTTGAGTATTAACTGGGCATTGGATAACCAAGTTTCAACAGAGGAAAAGGCTTCCTGTGTGACTTTGCAGTTTGGGTAGGGACTGGGCTGAGCAGATGATGGCTGAGTCATCTGCGTATTGTATGAGTGTGCCTTGTTTGGTGGCAGAGGCTAGATTATTGGTGAAAACAGAGAAGAGTAGCGGTCCAAGGATGGATCCTTGGGGAACCCCTATGGAGACAGGTAGTTGGGGAGATATGTCATTCTGCCATACAACGGATTGTTGGCGGTCAGACAGGTAACCCTGAAACCAGTTGGTGAATGATTGTGAGAAGGATAGGTTATTGAGGACAGAGATAAGTTGTTTGTGTGGGACCATGTCAAATGCTTTAGATAGGTCTAGGAAAGTAGCAGAGGGGAGATAGCCATTGTTTTTATGCTGAAGGATAGTGTTAGTAAAGGAGAGTAAGGCAGTGGTGGTGCTATGGTTTGGTCGGAAACCATGCTGAGTACTGGAAAGGAGGTTGTTAGTAAGGAGGTAGTCTGAGACCTGAGTGTGTATGCATCTCTCTAGTATTTTGGAGAGTGGAGAAAGGATAGCTATGGGGCGGCAATTGGTTACTGTGGAGGGTCCGCCTTTGTGGTGGGGAATTATATGTGATACTTTCCACAGTGTGGGAATGTAACTTTCTGACAGAGATCGGTTAATCAAGATGGATACTGGGTAGGCCAGAGCATCAGCTGCGATTTGTAGGTATTCCCTTGGGAGGTTGTCTGCTGCTAATTTGGTGGACTTAAGTTAAGAGTTTTTTTATGTTGGAGGTAGATACAGAAGAAAAAGAGAAGGCAGTGGGGAGATTACTAGTTGAAGGTGTGGGTTGGAGGGAAAGGGGGTTGTGTTGTTTAGCTAGTGATAGTATGGTTTGTGTGAAGTGTGTGTTGAATGAGGTAGCAATATTTTCTGAGGAGTGAGGAATGTTAGGAGGAGGGGTACTGACTTTACCTGGATGGAGTCTCATTACTGATGTTTGTGGAGAACCAAGAGAGAATATCTTTGAGTAGTGGGGTATTATCTCCAGGAGGAATGTAGAGGGAAGGTATACATATATTTTTGTGTCTGTTTATTTGAAATAGAGCTAAAAGTAATTCAGCATTGGTGAATTGGGGAATAGGTTTGGTATATGGAGTAACTGAGAGGGAGAATGAGAAGCGTTATAGATATATGTATAGATACTGAGAGACAGCTTAATGTGGAAGCACTTCGAATGGGGTGTCAAGGATATTTCTGATACGCATAGGAAGTAGTTAAAATGTTGGGGAGTGGAGGAGGCTAGGTCCACATCCACTCTCCCAGTGTGATAAACTGTCAGGGATGTATTTGAGAATGCATATTTTCAGACATTGTTCACAGCTACCCATTGCTAAATAAATAAAAATAGGTATATTGTACAGTATCTAAAGGAATCTTAAACACGTTTAGAAATGCTCTGTAACCAGCCCAGCTCTGTAGTATCCATGGACACAGTCCAGGGATCAAAGTTGATATCTTTTTTATTTAATTTTTGTTGACTGGGTTAATCTCTCTAGGCCACTGTCCTCTTTACAGGGGAGACCCAAGGTGGTATTCATACTGGCACTGGGTAATTCCCCTACTCTATTTTTGATAATTGTTGTGGAACCTCTACTTAACGTCTCATCTAAAGTGCATTGCTACTTAACACCATCCAAGTGATAGGGAAAGAAAGGTGTTGGACTATTATAGCCAAAAGATATTCTTTTTCTGTTTTAGGTCGTAAAGCTGTTAATTGGCAAATGCATATAAATAGATGTAACAAGAGGTCATCCTCAGATAAGGAAAATTACATGGGTGGTAAAATTAATGATGAAGACCTTAGGAAAAAAAATGGTTAACTGACTCAGGTTGCCTTAAAAGTTGGGGAGAGTAATGTAAAAAGTGGATATGATGCCTTAGATACCTTTGCTAGGGGTATAGTATACAGCATCAGTACTGCATAGATGTTTCTGACTGAAATCACTTTTGCAGTATTCTTAACATATGCGCTATCACAGCTGTTGTCCAGCAGGAGTACCAAAGCTTTACCTTCCCAATATTATACACCCGACATGTGACCTCAGCTCACAAGCTTAAGGGTATGTAAGCAGACATATGAATGCAATTCCACAGACTGTCTTGCTGCCACCCCACATCCAAGTTGTATATTCATCAGACTGGTTGTCATTTGGTCATTGGTACCATTGGCTCAAATACTCAGATATGTACCCCATTGGGGAACTTTCTTTATATTTCTTAACTTTTTTCTTACTGGTGTTACTTGTCAGCTAGGAGAGGCATGTGCGAGTGCAGTAGGCATATCCTGTACAAAGACTTACACACCTATTGTCCTTTTTTTGTGTCGGAGTGAAGTACAACTACAATGCTTGTTTCATCTGCCAATCCTTTATACCTAAAACCTTGGGTTCCCATTTGACCTTGCTTATCATTTTGTTGGAGACCTACGTCACAAACGCATGGTCTTCTCCAGGATGGTGGATTCCTCTTCCCCAGACATACTTCCACCACTTAAGAAAAAGATTAAAAGTTCTAGGCCAGAGACTCAGTCAGCCCTTTCTGACACTGATGTACATGCTGAAGTTTCAGAACCCACAGTATGTATGATTTTTCCTTAGATGCCCTTTACTGAGACCCTGATGGAGGCCAGTATGGTGTCCGAGACCTTGATGACTGAAGACTCTATGGAGAGAAGTGAACCACAAATCATCATATTAGAGGCCCCAGAGGGCATTCCACATTTCTGGTTAGAGAAAAGATCTCAGGTAAGCTAATTGAGGTATGTCAGAGATCTGAGCCACCTCGTCTAGTACAAACAGATGTTACACCAAAAAGGAAACAGAAAACTAAAGGTCTTGCTTGTCCTAAACCTTGTCCATCCTCTTCTAGGGATTAGCAATGGATGGATTTCTCTCTGTCTGTTTAAGGCAATTTGGCTCTGAATCCACCTACTTTAGATTGCTGTAGATTCATCTTCCTTTGAAGATGAGGAGGTCTCTGATTCTGACCATTCGCTGGCCTGCTCCTCTCAAATGCAGTCTCCGGAGGACTCCATTTCACTTGATCCTCCAGTTAAAGAAGCTTCTTTGGAAGAGACAATCTTAAATATGATGAAACATTTTGAGTGGGAGTCTAGGCAAGTTTCAGAGGTACCGAAAAAATGCTACAATATTTTGAAAATGTACACCCTAGCCATTCCTCTGTACCTCCAGTTCTTGGGACTTTTTTGGATGCTTTTCAGTCCATGTCCATTGCCTCTGACTCCCAGCCTCTGGCTCCGAAAAGACATGGCAGTTTTTATAAAGTCCCTGATGAGCTTAAGTTTTTATTTAAAGCCCTGTGAGGGACCCTTCTGCAGTTTCCCTCTTTGTCTAGTAAGCCTTCTTAACTTTTTCCTAGTGCCAGTACCCTCCCTTCAGACAAGGATATCAGGGCTGTAGATAGGTGGGGTAAAAAAAGTTTATATCTCCTCTGCTTTGGCATTCAGGGTTACTAATTACCAAAAGCAAATGACCAAATACTTGATACCCATTCTTGATTCTTTACATAAGGTAATGGTGGATTTGCAGGATACTGATTCTAAACAGCAAATGCAATCCGTACTTAATCAGGCTACGCAAGTGGCCAGACACAGCATTAAATGTAGTTATGATGATGTAGAGGCCTCATCCATAGGAGCTGCTACAGCCTCTGTTATCCATAGGTATGCATGGTTATATAGCTAGCCTGTCAGGACCTGCAAGCAAAAATAAAGGATTTCTCTTTAGACAAGAATCTCTTGTTTGGTCCCCAAGCTGCCAACCTTTTCAAAACCCTTCACAAATAGGGTAGAACCATGAAAGACTGCAGACAGCTTCTGTTAACATCTGTACCCAAGTACTGAAGGAATTACCCAACCAAACCTACCCTTCATGTCAGAAGGGACACTAAGCCTATCCAGAAACACAGGAAGGCTCCCCAAAAGAGGGATGCCTCGCATGGGAGTTCTCTCTATGGGGGCAAATCTCTGTGGCTGTCTACAACCTCCTTTCCTCTTGGCAGCTAGCCATTCCCTGCCCCCTAACACACACAAATGGATGCTGTATGTCATAAAAAAATTGTATGCCATGTCTTGCATACAGACACCCACCCTAAATGGCATATCCCCACCTCCACACAGGAACTTTGGGTACAAGGAATAATAGAGCAGGTGCAAGAAGAATTTGTGGGAGATGGGTTTTACTCAAGACTTTTCCTAGTGCCAAGGAAGGAAGGGCAGTGAAGACCCATACTGGATCTCCCTTTACTAAACACCTTCTTAGAAGTTCTGACTTTGACATTGCTTTCAGTGCACACACTGCTACTTTTCATTCACCCCAGGATTCTTTTAGTATCCCTAGGTCTGAATTCTGTTTACCTCCATATACTGGTTTGGAGCACTTATAGGAGATTACTCAGGATTTGTGCTGGGTCATCTCACTATCAGTTTACTGCTTTGTATTTTGGGTGTTTCACGGCCACATACATCACATCACAGGACAGTGTGTGTTGGTGTACTGTGTAAGCAGGTCCTTGGAGGACCCCCCACAAATAGACCCTGAACATACAGGTTTTCCAGGACATCCTTCTCCATTGGAAGACTCCTCAGGTAGACCAAAAAACAGTTTTCACTGTTTTGCACCAGGGACCTTTGCCTCTCAGCATAGAGGACATATGCTTTCACTTTAAAGTGGATAGGGAAGTTCCTCTATGCCTTCCCTCCACTACCGCTCATTCCAAGAGTTCTTCTAAAGACCCAAAAAGAAAAAAACAAAACCTTTGTTAGTGATTCCCTTTTGACCAAGGTAGTATTGGTTTCCTCTTGATGTTCTTTGTGTTTCACTGTTGCAGTCATCACATTTGGGCAATCTGCTTGCAGTAGCCCTCAGTCTGCCTGAATAACAGTCTTGGGTCCTGCTGTCCCTTCTTCCATGACATCAGGTTGTCACGGGTATAAAACATGCAGCCGACGCCATTATACTATTCTTTCTTGCCGTGTGGTGCCCGAAGCTGAACCAGTTTGCAAGTGCCGGTCGGCTGACTCCTGAAATTTTCATTTTCGAGTTTCAGAACCAAAGTCTCCAACTAAAAGCTAAGTACCCCGTTGGGGAAACTTTTTCTTGGTCTAAACCAATGTCAGTAAAAGTAAATAATTGCATTACTTGTGGAAAGCAAATACTTCATAAAGACTTTCATTCGTACTGTATTCCTTGCCTAGGCCCTGACCACGACATACCTCACTGTCGGTTTTGTGCTTTATTTAAACCACGAACTATCTGTCGTCGGTATATTTTCGCTTCTAAATATTTTGGTGCTCGGTTCAATTATCCTGATACGTCTTCAGTAAGCAATCTGACTACTGACATTCCGACAAAAATGCAAAGGTAAAGAGAGAGACAGGCCGCCTAAGTCCAAAGCTGCTGATGACGCTTTTCCTAAGCCAGTCACCAGTTCGCCGGTACTCAGTGAGGTGCTTTTGCAGCCCCTGATACCCGCTACTTCAGATTCGCAGGCCTCTACTGAGACCCATTCAGAGTCAGGTATGCCGTGAGATGCTTCAGCTGTGGAACGTGCGGCTGTCTCTATATTGGATGGGTCCGGAGCCGCTGTGCAGGCACTGGCTTCTGAGGGTGTATTCAGGCCTACTGACTTGCGTATTAAACTGATGCCATCTTCTTCTTCAAGGCCTAAAACTCTAACCATGCCTAGAAAACTGATGCCCAGACTGCATGGTCAGGCCTCTATGCCTAAAAAACAAATGATAAGAATGGCTGAAGACCTTATTACTTTAATCAGGGAAAGCCAGCCTTCCCCCTCTTAAGAGACCTAGGACTGAGTTTGCTTATGATACTTCTGACCGGGATTCTGAATTTTCTGTTTCCTCTAATGACCAGGATTTACCCTTATCTACCTATGAGGATTCTGATGCTGAGGCCTCTATTCCCTCTGTTTCCCCCAGAGGATTTCTCTTTTGGTGAAACCTTGCATACTCTTAGGGACCATTTTCGTTGGGAAAGTCAGGATTTCTCTGATTCTACAAAGAGGCTTAGAGATTTCTTACTCCTGCCCCAGCACAGGCCTTTAGCTATCCCTCCTGTACTAGACATTGTTGATGATGCCTTTTCTTAATCTAGCTTGGCCCCTGACTCTTTACGTCCTGCTCCCAGAAAATCTGATAGATATTACAGGGTCCCTGACTCTCACAAGTTCCTTTTTAGAAATCCTACTGCGGATTCTGAGACCATTTCACAGGGACCCAAGTGCATTAAAGCTACTACTGCCAAGAATCCTACCCCCTCTGATAGAGACTCCAGGGCACTGGATAGATGGGGTAAGAAGGTATACACTTCTGCAACTTTCGCCATTAGGGCCTTAAACTGCCAGTTTCATATGTTAAGTATCAGCAGCATATTATTGGATTGCTTAAACAGAAAATGATGTTGATTCCTGATTGTGCTGAAAATAAGGATTTACAGGATTTACTGCATTCAGCTGAACAAGTTGGAAAACGTACTTTGCAATGTGGTTTTGATTCACTAGAGGCATCTTGCAGGGCTGCTGTAACTGGATCTGTACTTTAAAAGGCATGCTTGGCTTAAGGAGCAACCCTTGCCAGATCATGTTAAAGCGAAATTACTGGTTGCTCCCTTAAACCAGGACCACCTGTTTGGCAACAAGGCAGAAGAAGTTCTTAAAAAATAGAGGAAAAAGCTAAATCTATGCAAACTGTTAAACCTTTTTTACAAGTACAACCTCCAAGGTTTAGTAGGCATTGGCCTTCCAAAAATTGGTCCTTTCTTGCCTCTTCCAGACCTTCTCAGTCCAAACCCAGAACCAGCAGAGCTCCCAGGCTTCAGTCCCAGGGTATGCACAGGACTAAGCAGTGGGGGGTCTTCACTTTCAAATCTGGGAGTAATAAAACTCCCCCCTATGGTAAACTGTCTCAATGACTTTTTTTTTTTAATTTCCAAGCACTTCTCAACTGACTGCTCCTTTGGGGGGAAAGATTGCTTTTCATGCAAATAACTGGGAAATCATTACCCAGGACAAATGGGTTTTAAATATAGTGTCCCAGGGATACAGATTTCACTTCGACATGTTACCAGCACCAAGCAGGTGGCCAGATCTCCCCCCAAATCAGTGGGCAGAGGCACAAGCAAGTACTTTCTCTCTTAAGCATGAGCGCTATTCAGTTGGTACCAGAAGAGGAAAAGGGACAAGGTTTCTACTCCAGACTTTTCCTGGTACCCAGAAAAGACGATTCATGGCATCCTGTCCTGGACCTGTCTACTCTAAACACCTTTTCGGTGATTCCAAAATTCAAGATGCTGGCTTCACCAGTTGCTCCCTATGCTAGGCAAAGACGCCCGGTTGGCAACACTAGATTTAAAGAAAGCATACCTGCACATCCCAGTCAGGGAATCTTGCATAAGATACCTACGCTTCAAAGCAGGCTACACGCACTATCAGTTCTCTGCACTGCCCTTTGGCTTATCTACTGTGCCCAGGGAATTCACAATGTGCCTATCTCCAGCCATTGCATTTTGCAGGCAAAGAAATATTCAAATATACCCATACCTGGATGATTGTCTAATTCAGGCAGAAAGCCAGGACATACTTCTGAAACATCTGGCCTCTGTACAAAAGGTGCTAACTTGTCTGGGTACACCATAAATGAAAAGAAATCACACCTGGTACCCTGTCAGCAAATTATATCCCTGGGAGCATGCTTGAATACAACTTCCCAGATTGCTTTCCTCACGCCAGAGAAACAAATTCATTTGACAACCTACTTCAAACAAGTGGCCACAAAAACCCTGCTATCTGCAAGGCAAATACTACAAGCCTTGGGGTTCATGGCCTCCTGCATTCTTCTAATTCCATATGCAAGACTGCATATGAGGAAACTACAATGGTATCTAAAAAGCCTATGGTGTCAACATTCTGAGGATCTAGAAGCAATGATTCCTATCATACCTTGCCTACGCCTAGAGTTCATTTGGTGGGCAGAGGCCTGCCACCAAAACAAGGAACTACCATTCACACTACCCCCTGCCTCCCAAACCCTAACAGCAGATGCATCAGACTATGCATGGGGGGCTCACCTGGCAGGGAAGTGCATTCAGGGCAAATGGAACCCAAGTCAAATGCACCTGCATATCAATCAAAAAGAAATGTTAGCTGTACAGAATGCTCTGACAGCCTTCAAGGACCACATTCATCCAGGGCAATTAATGGTAAAGATGGACAAACACCACTGTTATGTGGTACATAAATAAGCAAGGGGGTACACATTCTTACCCCCTCTGCAGACTAGCTATGGCATTGTGGAACACAACCCTGAGCTACCAGGTGCATCTACAAGCTCAATTCCTGCCAGGAAAACTAAATACACTGGTAGACGAACTAAGCAGAAACCTCATGGACCCATACGAGTGGAAACCGGAACCAAGGAATTTTAACTTGTTGACAAGCAAATGGGGAGACCAGATATAGACCTGTTTGCCTCCCCCCAGAACTATCAATTGGAAAATTTTTGCACCAGGACTCCCCACAAACAAGCTTGGAAAGTGGATGCTCTGTCCTTCAGCTGGAAAAACCTATCAGTTTATGCTTTTCCTCCTCAGCCTCTGCTCTCCAAAGTACTGCTAAAGATCAAACAGGGCAAACCAAGAATGATTTTAATTGCACCAGACTGGCCACGCCAACACTGGTACCCCCTCTTGCGCAGTGTGTCACTGTTGGCCCCATGGTACCTGCCTCAGACTCCTATCCTATTGTCTCAGCAGGAGAACCATATTTTGCACCCTCAACTTCAAACACTGAACCTAGAAGTCTGGCTAATTACCTAATCTCTCCTTTATCATCCCTCAGTAAATCAGTGATGGATATCATTTTAGAGGCAAGGACGCCTAGTACTAGAAAATCTTATGCTGAAAAATGGAAAAGATTCTGTGCCTGGAACCAGTCTCAAGGGATGAGCACAGCAGTGCCCAATTTACCTCAGACTTTACAATACTTAACTGAGATGCTTCACAAGGGCCTGTCTTTCTCCTCCATCAAAATTCACACCGCAGCCATTTCAGCTCATTATAACACAGAACCTCCCCTCTTCTCTCATCCACTGCTCAAGCAGTTCCTCAGAGGGGCCATAAATTTACGACCACCCAGGAGAGCTCCAACTCCAACCTGGGACCTTAACTTTGTATTAGAGAAACTCACTCTTCCTCCCTTCGAGCCAGCTGCTACTGCAGACTTAAAATTCATTTCTTGGAAAACAGCTTTCCTTTTAGAAATCACTTCAGCAAGAAGGGTATCTGAATTACAGGCCCTTATGGCAGTGGAGCCTTTCATCATCTTTCATGCGGACAGGGTGTCCCTCAGGACCAATCCCTCCTTCATGCCCAAGGTGGTATTCAGTGTGGCCCTTAATCAGTCCATTCATTTGCCAAACTTCTTTTGTAATCCACAGAACAAAGGAGAATGGATACTGCACTCCTTAGATGTGCACAGACAACTTAGATTCTACTTGGATAGGACTAAACCTTAAAGGAAATCTTAACAACTGCTGGTGGCATTTGCTGCAGGGTCAGAAGGGAAGGCTATTTCAAAGCAAACCATTTCCAAATGGATAGGCCATTGCATTCATTTCTGCTACAAGCAGCATGGAAAACGTATTCCACAGGGGATCAGACCCCACTTAACCAGGGCTGCATGTATCTCTACAGCCTTTCTCAGAGGCGTCCCTACCAGGGACATCCTAGAAGCTGCTACCTGGAGTTCTGTACATACTTTCACCAAGCATTACCATTTGCCAGTTTTCTCCAAATCCAGGGCAGGCTTTACCACTGCAGTCCTGCAAGGCCTTATAGCCGCTCCTAATGCCGTTTAGTTCCATCCTCCCATCCATAGCTTTGGGATTCTACCCAAATTTAATGACTGCAACAGTGAAACCCGAAGAACATAGTACAGTTGTGTACACTTACCATAAATGTAGATGTTTGAGTATATTCACTGTTGCAGTCCTGGTTAACCTCCCTCCAGCCCTATGACTTCTTTTGTCTATACCTCTACCCTCCTTTACTATGCTCAAAAGCTTTTTGGCGTATTTGCTGTTTTGTTGGAGGTATAACTTTGTATATTTATAGATTTAATTGCTTCCCATTAGGGGGGCAGTTGACATCTGGGGCAAGAAAAACTGATGTAATGGCGTCAGCTGCATGTTTTATTCCTCTGACGACCTGACATCATGGAAGAAGGGACAGCAAAAGACGCAGGACCCAAGACTTTGTTAATTAGGCCGACTGAGGGCTACTGCAAGTAGATAACCCAAATGTGATGACTGCAACAGTGAATACACTCGAACATCTACATTTATGGCAAGTGTACACAACTGTACTTTTTTCTTCTGGTCAGAGGCAAGTACAACTGCCACACCAAGCAGATCTCATCACAGAAGAGAAACAGTTACTGCTTCATCCTAATCTGTCATCCCTGCACCCAACTCTTTTGATAATGGGGTTCATTTTTCTAAGGATGTTATTAATGCTGTCCTTCCATATCACTGTTGCAACATTCTTTACATAAAGGTTCCCTGTCTAGGGTAGCCGAATGTCCTACCAGTATACCAAAGTCTTAGGAATATATAGACATGTATGTCACATGTATATTCCCCACACAGGGCATAGGATATAAAGGTGACGTGGATGTACATACCTCAGAACTTCTTTGCTGCCAGTCTGAACACCATCATTCATCATAGGTCTGAATGCTCCTTCTGTGCTGGTTACCGAGCCGTGTTTCAGGTAAGTGTCCCATTGGGGTTTTTTTTTTATCTTTTTCTACTTTTATTTTTAAGATTTTACATGTCACCCAGAAAGGGAAAATATCAGTGTGGGAGGCAGATTCCCCATAAAGATCCTCATGAGCAGTGTCTGTTCTGTTTGGGTGCTTCTCACGACCATACACAGTGTTCTGTCTGCCAGGCGTTTGTCCCTAAGACCCTACGTAGTCATCTCTCCTCCATGTTGATTTACCTGGGGAACCAGCTTCTTAAATTGTTGGCGCAAGTACTATGGAGGAATCTTCCTGTCCTGAAGGTCAGCTGACTGCCTAGAAGAAGGTCAAAGAAAACTCAGGTGTTCTTTGGCTGCTATCCCACCTCCCCCAGATGTCTCTTTTGAGGTTGGTGAAAGCCCATAGAATCTCCCAGTTGTTGTCTCAGACTTCTCTGCTGCTACCCTGTCAGAGGCTGGCATGGATCTGACTTCTCACACATCCTCTGAGGCTCTGTAGACATCTGCGCCAAATGTTGAGGAGGAACCTCAACTGATTATTTCTGAGGGACTGAGGGGGATACCATAAATCCTAGTTCGGGAGGAGATTCCTACTTCGTTGGTTGAGTGTCCGCAAGGGTCTGATCCTCCTAAGGTTTTTAGGGTAGACGTTCCTCAGAAGAAAAAACAAAAAAAAAAGCATATTCCCCTTGCTGCTGAAGATCCCCAGCGTGAATGGCAATATTTTACCCAGAGGTTGTTTAATGCATTAATAGCATTAAAGCCTCTTCAAGGAGTTTCTGTGCCTGCTCCTTCTTGGTCATCTACTTCCCTTAAGAGGCGCAGAGAGTCAGAGTCCTGGGAAGAGGATTTGGAGTCTGAGGAAGAGTTTTTGGTATATTCCTCTCAAATCCCTTCTCCCTTGGATTATGGATCTGAGGAGGAAGATTCTATTAGTGTAGACTTTCCCTTAGAAGAACTGATCTTTGGGGACATTGTTTCCCGCATGATGGAATATCTGAAAAGGTACTGTTCTCAGGTTTCTGATTTTCAAAAAAGGTATTATGAACTCCAGATGGAGTCCGCTAAGCCCTCCTGTGTACTTCCAATCTTGGCTGCCCTTTTAGATACATTTCTAGCAGCCTCTGTGGCCCCTGAGTCTCAGACTCCAGCCCGTAGGAAACGTTTTTATAAGGTGTCTGATGATTGTAAGTTCTTGTACTTCTGCTGATCCTTCTGTAGTGTCTGTTTCTTCTGAAAAATGTTCTACACTTTTGCCTTCTACTAAACTACTTCCTTCAGACAAGGACAATAAAGCTACGGAGCATATAGGCAAAAAGGTATCTACTGCTGTTACCCTGGCTTTTTGGGTTATTAATTACCAGATTCGTTTGACCAGGCATGTTTTAGCCCTTCTTTTTCTAGCTTCTCAGGCAATCTCTGACCTCCCTGATTCAGATAGGAAGGCCTCTGCCTTTCTGTATTGGGTTCTAGTTCTCAAGCGGCTCAACACGTTTTTAAATGTAGTTATGATGCAGCTGATGCTTCTTCTAGGGCTGCTACCTTTGCTTCTGTTTTGACACATTACTCTTGGTTCGTCTCCAGCCCTTACCTGATGATATTAAGGCTAAATTTTTGGATGCTCCTCTTGGTAATAAGAACAGTTTTGGTTCTACTGCTGCTGAGCTTTAAGTCCCTCCAGGATAAAGGCAAGGCCATGCAGGAATTGAAACATATTTTTGTCTCTCCTATCCCTAAGTTCCAGAGGAATTATCCATCCAAATTTGCCTTTGTACACAGACACTCTCTCCTCCCCCCTAAAGGTAAGAATGGTTCTAGGTGTATACTCCCTGCTAAGTCTACTCAGACGCCTACTTCTCAGCATCCTCCTTTTCAAGACAAACCAGGTTCTGACATTCTGCTTCCCCTTTCCCTGGGCCAGGTTTCGTCATCACTTTGTCTTTCCCTGTCCCTTCCCAATTGGTTAAGGCTCATGCAAGACCCTTGGGTTCTGCCCATCATCTGCCAGGGATATTTTATCATAGCTAGATCATTTGGCACCATGTGTGGTTTCTAAACTGGTGTGTCCCTCAACTAAAAGTTGAGGAGCAAAAAAAAAATCTTCTGCTCATTTGGCACTTTCTGCAAATGCAGCATTGGCAGTCATTTGTGAAGATGTGTTATCACAACAGCTTCATAAAGCTATGCTGATGCTGCACACTGACATCATCAGCACCTACCGATTGCACCCCCTAGCAGCTTGCATCCACGGCAGCTGTCCCGTTCCCCCCATACTAGTTATAGCTTTGAAAAGAAGGCAAGGGTTGTGTTGTTGGGTAACCACACCTTACAAAAGCAATGCACTGGAAAAGTGTTATCCCACAAGACCACACAGAATGTCTTACTGTAATTATGTGATTGGCTTTGTATTTTTATTCGAGAAGCATATAATGTTCAGACATTTGTCTGTCGTACTGGGATACTGTCACAGACATGACTGGATTACACTTAAAGCACATCACTTTTTTTACCCTTCTAATTTATATCTGGGACAGTGTAGACTTTAAACTCTGTGGAAATGCTGATTTGCAGTAGATCTAGTTGTTTGTATGTTGTGCCATTGACATTCATAAATGAACAGTGATTGGTAGTGGGTCACCTGCTGGATAAGTATCCCAGATGTCATCTCTCCTCCCTTGTGGTGGAGCATGGTGAGAGAATTTGGATCTTGCAGCTAGACTACCCAGGTAGAATTAAAGTATGCACAGGAATACTGACCGTAATTGTGTGTGTGTGTGTGTGTGTGTGTGTGTGTGTGTGTGTGTGTGTGTGTGTGTGTGTGTGTGTGTGTGTGTGTGTGTGTGAGATATGTATATTATCACCATAGTTATCTGCGACATTTCCAGAGAAATTTCAAGAAAGATGTGTTGATGTCATGTCCCTCTCACTAATCACTTCATGCTGTGTTTATGTGGTTGTCACTGCCATGTACTTTCTTAGCCATTGTCAGCCTTTTTACTACATAATGCAGTTAACTACTAAGTGAAGCTGAAGTCAAGAGAAGTGGAAAAAATAAGCTTGCATCTGATGACTTTCTAAGAAAAATTTTGCTTGTCGTTTTTTTTGGTAGCACTCCAAAGTCTAAGAATCGACCTTCCTCACCTTCAACTCCATCCACTCCTAAACATCGGACAGCTTCCCCAGTTCCCAGCCAGGCTTTAGTGTCAAGCCCTAAGCCTTCCTCCCCAAAAAATGTTTCAACACCTCAGAAGGGAAAGCAGAAAGGGGAGAAGGCCAAGGAGGACAGAAAAGAAACAGAGACGCCACAGAAGCTAAAAGATAAGAAACTAGAGGAAAGGACTGAAGTAAAGAAAGAGGAGAGAACTGCATCTCCTGTTCCGTTTGAGAAGAACAAGGAACAAAAGAAACCAGTAGAGGAAGTAACAGTGTCAGTTAAGGAGCCAGTGTCAGGTGAGAGAGCTTTACCCTATGATCTTTCATGATTTTATTTTGCATGCATGTTTTAGATTTCAGAAGTCCTATTAAGTTGGTACACCATTGTACTCTGAACAAAGCATGTGTTGTGTGAAAAATGTTAATTTTGTATACAGATGGGTATGTTTTTGTAATTGTTTTTGACTGCTGTTGACTAATATTTGCCTCTCTTCAAGATGAATCGTACGTTGAATAATTTTCACCCCTGTATGTGATGAACACTACCACTGTAAAGGAAGATAGGGTTAAAATGTGAGAAAGTATGGTGAGGAAAATTTTGAAAACAAGATATGCATTATGTTTCTTGAAGTTTATTAACCTGAGGTCTAGAAATTTGTTGTAGATGCCTTGAAATTGTTCAGAAAAATGAAGAACAAGAAACTGCAAAATGCAGAGATACAGACTTTGTATGCTACTTGTAATAACTGTTAACAGGCCTCATACATTATGAAGTAGCAGGTAGGCATCTGTGAGTTTGCACCTATTTTCTCTATTGATTTTGTATCTTGCATGTAAAACAGCACTCTGTTAACACAGGTAAAACCCACTCGACATTATCTTCTACTTTCTGGAACTGACCCAGGAACATTGGGTGGGTAAGTCATGTTTGTAGATGCTTATTATGTATCTGGTGAAGGTGAAAGTAATACTTGAATCAATATGATTGGGATGGTTTGCAGTTTATTGCCTTAACTCACAAAAGTGTACTGAATAAGTGAAACATAAACTGACAAATTGTATAACTTATCTTGGAGTTTTACTGCCTGCATAAAGGGGGCTGGCAGACTTATCCGTCCATGTAAAAAGAGTTGTAGATTTGGGCCCATTCATTTGAATGGGCTTGTCAAGAGTGTGGCTAAAAAGTGACTAGTTTGACGTGTGTGTGTGTGTGTGTGTGTGTGTGTGTGTGTGTGTGTGTATATATATATATATATATATATATATGTGTGTGTGTGTGTGTATATATATATATATATATATATATATATATATATTTTTTTTTTTTTTTTTTATTTTTTTTTTAATCAAACTGGTCTAAACTTTTTGCTTACTGAGTCATGGCATCATACGAGCTGAAACCTTGTTTTTATCATCTTGGAACAGTGCATTGCATTCTTTTATTGCACTGGTTAGTATACATTACTGCAAATACCTGCTTTGGTGAACATTTAAAGAAATTGTTTTTGCTATTTTTCACATGAATATCCTCACATTTGTCCGTTTGATTTTTTTTTTTTTTTAATTTTTGAGGTTGTAATTTACTGTTTGTATTTGCTTTATTTAGTTGTTTTGCAAGTGATTAACCACACCCAGAGGCCCTTTTCATTCACGACCTTTGCATATGACAGGCTCAGATCTGTGCCGAACTGGGAGTTGGTGATACCACATATATTGAGCCTGTGAACATAGCTAATCTGTTGGCTGACAGTTTCTGTGAAAACTTCGCTCCCTTATCCCCGCCACACGTACCCCATGACATCCCTGCCACATGTCCCCTACCTTGTACCTCTAGAGAGCAGGTAATGAACTCCCTCTCTAAGGGCAAAAACACAGCATCTGTGGGACCTGATAACATCCCAGGCTGCATCTTGCATGGGCTCCAACAAGAGTTAGCAACACCATTGGGTACTCTTTTCAGTCATAGTCTAAGCACAGGCTTCATCCTAGCTAAATGGAAAAGGGCCACCATTATTTCCATTCACAAAGGTGGTGCTTCCACTAACCACAGGAACTATAGACCTATTAGCCTGACTAGCCTTATCTACAAGGCCATGGAGCAAGTCATCATGGACCTTATCAACAAAGATGTAGGTAATCTGCAAACACTTGACCCTACTCAGCTTGGATTTGTTAGAGGGAGGTCATGCCTGTTAAACTTGGTGGCCTTCTTTGAGACAGTCACCAAGGCCCTGAATGAGGGGAAATCTGTGCATACAGCCTACCTAGACTTAGCCAAATCTTCTGACACTATCCCCCACTCAGGCATCATTGACAAACTCACCCTGCTAGGTATAAACCCTTATATCATTAGATGGGTCGCTAACTGGCTCACTGATAGAACACATATAGTCAAAATAGGGGAATCTACCTTCAACAGCAGACCTGTAACCAGTGGTGTTTCACAGGGATGAGTCCTGGGACCTCTACTGTTTGGAATCTATTTCTCCGAAGTACAAGAAAAAGCTAAAGATCTCTGGCTGACAAAGTTTGCTGATGACTGCAAACTGGAACGGGTCATAGTATCTCCAATTGATGTCAACACCCTACAAGAGGGCCTTACACAAATAAATGATTGGTGCCAAAGTCATGGCCTTAAACATGATGCAAAAAATGTATTATCATCCCTTTTGGTACGAGCGATGCTCCTGCTAACTACCACATCAATAGCAACACCCTAAGTATGCACTCAGTGGTGAGAGCCCTGGGGACACTGGTTGACAGCAATCTTACCTTTGATCACCGTGTCTCCACCGTGGTTATAACCTCCCTGTACTCTTCCCTCATCAGGCCAGTAATTGAGTAGAGTGACCCTTTTGGTGTGTACCTTTCTAAGCACCTGCAGCAATTGGAGAAACCAAAAAGATTCATCACAAGGAAAATTCAAGGTCTTCAGCAGCTGTCCTATGTGGATCATCTGAAATGACAGTCATACAGACTACTCAGAGGTGGTCTCTGCCTTGCATATAAGGAAATCTCTGACCCTGCTTTATTGGAAATGCTCCATATCCACAAGTCAAATGGTACACGGGTTACTCGCTGTAAAGACCTTAACCTGGTATATGACATTAATAGAACCTGCTGGAGGGACATATTTGTCTCCCAGAGGATGTTCTTCATGTTTCACTGTTGCGTTGCCCTCAGTCGGCCTGAATTCCAAAGTCCTGGGTCCTGCGTCGGCTGCTGTCGCCCCCTCCCTGACGTCAGGTCGTCAGGGGTATAAAAGAAGCAGCCAATGCCATTTTCTTCATTGTTTCTTGCCGCGCGGTGCCCGAAGCAGAAGCAGTTTGCAAGTGCCGGTCGGCCGACTCCAGAGATTTTCGTGTTCGAGTTTCAGATCAGTAAAGCTAAGCACCCCGTTGGGGAAATTTTTTTTCTTGCTCCAGACTGATGTCAGAAAAAGTAAATAACTATATTTCTTGAGGAAAGCAAATACCTCATAAGGATTTTCATTCTTACTGTATTCCTTGCCTAGGCCCTGATCACAACGTTTCTGGTTGTCGGTTTTGTGTTAGATTTAACCAACGCACTATTAAGCGTCAGTATGATTTTGCTTTAAACTATTTTGGACGCCGGTTTAGTTATCCAGAAATGTCGTCGGATAGCCATACGACTACAGGAGTTCACAAAAAACGCAAAGAAAAGGCGAGAGATAGACAATCGAGGCCCAAAACAGATGACAAAGCTTCTCCTAAGCCAATTGCTGGTACTCAGTGAGGCGCTTTCGTAGCCCCTGATGCCCGCTACTTTAGAGTCGCAGGCCGCTACCGACTCCCATGTGGAGTCAGCCATGCCGCTGGAAACTCAAGGTATTGGAGCCTCTGATACTATTCCTTCAGATGGGTCCGGAGCCACTGAGCAGGCACCGGCTTCTGAGGGTGTATTCAGACCTCAACATCTTTACATTAAACCGACTTCAGCTTCAAAGGCAAAGAGTTCAAAGGCACCTTCTAAAGCAAAGAAACAAACTCAAGAGCCACTTGGTCAGGCCGCTGTGCCCAAAAAACAGATGCTCAAAATGACCGAAGACTTGATTACCTTGATCAGGGGTTCCCACCCCCCCCGATAAGAGGCCTAGGCAAGAGACTGACTATGAATCTTCAGATCAGATTTCCATTTCTTCTGATTCCTCTTCTGATCAGGAATATTCTCTTCCCCCCATGAGGATTCTGATGCTGAAGAAATTTATGCCTTCAGCTTCTCCTCCAGAGGATTATTCTTTTGGGGAAACCTTGCATACCATGAGGGAGCATTTTCATTGGGCGAGCCAAGATTTTTCAGAATCCAAAAAGAGGCTCAGGGATTTCCTTTTACTTCCTCAACACAGGCCACTAGCCATTCCACCTGTGTTAGACATTGTAGATGGTGTGTTTTCGGAGTCTAGTCTTACCCCTGACTCCTTACCTCCAGCTCCTGTTAAGCCTGACAGATATTACAGGGTTCCTGACTCTCATAAATTCCTTTTTAAAAACCCTGCTGCAGACCCAGAAACTGTTTCACAGGGTCCCAGAGGAGTTAAGGCTTCCGCTGCAAAAAACCCTACCCCCTCTGACAAAGATTCTAGGGCACTGGAGAGATGGGGAAAAAAGGTTTACACATCTGCTACCTTGGCTATAAGGGCCTAAAACTGTCAGTTTCATATGCTCATATATCAGCAACATGTCATGGCATTGCTTAAACAGAAAATGTTGTTAAACTCTGAATGTGCAGAAAACAAGGAAATGCAGGATTTATTGCATGCAGCTGAACAAGTTGGAAAGCATACTTTGCAGTGTGGTTTTGATTCTTTGGAGGTCTCCTGCATGGCCGCAGTTACGGGTTCTGTAATTAGGAGGTATGCTTGGTTAAAGGAACAAAATCTGCCTGATCATGTCAAAGTTAAATTATTAGATGCACCTTTACAGCATGATACTTTGTTTAGTGTTAAAGCAGAAGAGGTGTTAAAGAAAATGGAGGCCAAAGCTAAATCTATGCAAACTGTCAAAGATTTTTTACAAGTACAGCCACCTAGGTTTAGTAGACACTGGCCAACTAAGAATTGGTTCTTTCCTATGTCAGACAGACCTCAAAGGGGCAGATCCAGACGCCCTAGAGGCAGATCCCAGGCGCAAGGGTCATACAGGTCAAAGCAATGGGATGCTTCTACCTCCAAAGTTGGAGAAGACAAATCACAACCATACAGGAAACAGTCCCAATGACTTCCCTCTGTGTGCACCAAGCACTTATCTCCTGGCAGCACCCTTAGGGGGAAAATTAGCACTTTATTCTCAAAATTGGCACATCATAACCCAGGACAAGTGGGTTCTAAATATCATGTCACAAGGCTACAAGTTCCATTTCCCTACCCTGCCAAAGGCAAATGGCTGGCCAGATCTGCCAAAAAATCAATAGGCAGAGGCACAAAAACAAGTCTCGTCCCTCATGGACATGAGGGCCATTCAACAAGTACCAGAGCAAGAGCAGGGACAAGGATTTTATTCATGACTGTTCTTGGTACCCAGAAAGGACAAGGCCTGGAGGCCAATGCTGGACCTATCTATTCTGAACACATTCCTGGATATACCAAAATTCGAGATGTTGATTTTGCAGCAGCTTCTGCCTATGCTGGGCAAGAACGCTTGGCTTGTGACTTTAGGCCTAAAAGAGGCATACCTACATGTCCCAGTCAAATATGCAGAAGATACCTCAGATTCAAGGTTGGCTCAATGCATTACCAATTCTCTGCACTGCCCTTTGGCTTATATACTGCGCCCAGGGTCTTTACAAAGTGCCTAGCACCAGTAATTTCATTCTGCAGACAAAGAGGAATACAAATATATACTTACTTGGACGACTGTCTAATTCAAGCAGAGAACAAGGACATTCTTCTACAGCATCTGGCGTTTGTGAAAAAACTTCTAACATGCCTGGGATACACAGTCAGCGAAAAGAAATAAAAACTAGTACCCTCTCAAGAGATAATATTCCTGGGTGCAAGCTTAAGTACAACTGCCCAGATGGCTTATCTCACGCCAGACAAACAAAGGCAACTGACTACCTATTTCAAAATGTTGGCAACAAAGGCTCAGTTATCTGCAAGAAAAATTCTGCAGGCTTTGGGCTTCATGGCATCCTGCATCCTTGACTTACCAAGTACATCTGCAGGCACAATTCCTGCCAGGAAGGAAAAATACTCTGGCAGACGAACTAAGCAGAAACCTCATGGATCCCCACGAGTCTTCAGCATGGTAACAAGGAAATGGGAACGCCCGGAAATAGATCTATTTGCCTCCCCTCACAACCACCAACTAAAAAGATTCTGCACAAGGATCTATCACAGACAAGCATGGAAAGTGGACGCCTTTCCCCCACTGCCTCTCCTCCCCAAGTACTCCTAAAAGTCAGACAGGAGAAGCCAAAGATGATACTGATTGCTCCAGACTGGCCCCGCCAGTACTGGTATCTAATACTAAGGAACTTGTTTCAATGCCCAGCTTGGACCTTACCTCAAATACCTCATCTACTGTCCCAGCAAAACAATCAGATCTTGCACAGCCAACTCAGGACTTTAAACCTGGTAGCATGGCGGATAATGTAGTCATACAAAACGCACCTCTCAGTAAAGCTGTGATGGATGTCATTTTGGAAGCCAGAAGGCCTAGTACTAGAAAATCTTATGCTGGAAAATGGAAGAGATTATGTGCTTAGAACCAGGCACAAGGAACTGATACAGCTTTGCCAAGTATTCCTCAGATTTTGCAATACTTAACGGAGATGCTGGACAAAGGCCTATCTTTTTCATCTATTAAAATTCATGCCTCTGCCATTTCGGCTCATTACAATACAGAGCCACCAATCTTTTCTCATCCCTTATTGAAGCAGTACCTCAGAGGAGCCAGAAATGTAAGGCCTCCAAGGAGATCACCAATGCCTGCATGGAACCTCAACTATGTCTTGGAAAAACTCACCCTGCCTCCTTTTGAGCCAGCTGCTACTGCTGATATAAAGTTTTTTTCTTGGAAAACAGCTCTGCTCCTAGCAATAACTTCTGCAAGACGAGTTTCAGAGCTGCAGGCACTCATGGCTGTGGAACCTTTTATCATTTTTTATCCAGACAGGGTCTCTCTGAGGACAAGCCCAACATTTATGCCTAAGGTGGTGTCCAGTGTGGCTCTTAGCCAAACTATTCACCTGCCAACTTTTTATCCAAATCCACAGAACAAAGGGAAGAGAATTCTGCAATCTTTGGGCGTACACAGACAGCTTAGATTCTACTTGGACAGAACCAAAGTTTTCAGAAAGACAGAACAATTACTAGTGACATATGCTGCAGGATCACAAAGAAAGACTATATCAAAGCAGACTATTTCAAAGTGGATAGGCCACTGCATTTGTTTCTGCTACATGCACCATGGCAAGCCAGTGCCTAAGGGCATTAGCCCACATTCAACCAGAGCTCACTTCAGCAGCCTTTCTCAGGGGAGTACCTACCAAGGACATTTTAGAGGCAGCTACTTGGAGTTCAGTGCACACCTTTACAAAGCACTATCATCTGCCACTCTACTCTAAATCCAGGGCAGGCTTTGCCACTGCAGTTCTGCAGGGCCTCATAGCCGCTCCTAATGCTGTTTAGCTCCAGCCTCCCGACAATAGCTTTGGGACTCGACCCAAATGTATTGACTGCAACAGTGAAACACGAAGAACAGAACATAGTACAGTTGTGTACACTTACCATAAATGTTTATGTTTGAGTGTATTCACTGTTGCAGTCCAGGTTACTCACCCGCCATCCCCCTTTTCTTCTGATGGAACTTATCTTTCCTTCTCTGTTTATACAACCTTTGTGGTGTATTTGCTTATAGATGAAGGTAAAGTTTATATTGGTGCATGTAATTTTACATATATATATATATATATATATATATATATATATATATATATATATATATATAAATTCTGGCTACCCTTTTAGGGGGCACCTGACATCTTGGGCAAGAAAAACTAAAGAAAATGGCATCGGCTGATTCTTTTATGTCCCTGACGACCTGACGTCAGGGAGGGGGCGACAGCAACCGAAGCAGGACCCAGGACTTTGGAATTCAGGTCGACTGAGGGCAACCTGCTAGCAGGATTACCTAAATGTAATGACTGCAACAGTGAATACACTCGAACATCTACATTTATGGTAAGTGTACACAACTGTACTCTACCATACCTTTGGAGCAGACTCCCACTTCATGTCAAACAGAGAACCTCATTGCCCCTCTTCAAATGCAGTCTGGACAGTTGGGTCGGTAACCTTAAATTTACCTCAGGGGTTCCACCTGTGAGCCCTCTTGGACATGGACATTAGGTGCTAATTGTGGAATTAAGGGTAGAACTTGGCTAGGTTTGTAAGGACCAGTAACCTAGTAACTTCCTGTGGTCGTATGAAAACAGTATCTTAATATATGTAATAAGACTGCAAAGTAAAGAAAAACTATAAGTGTTCAAAATACAAGTTGCTAGGGTTCAAAACAAGACACAGAATACACTTAAGTAAAAATGCAGCCATATACATTATATACTGACACTGGATTGCTATGAAGAAACAAGCAAACGATGAAGGAAACTGCCCGTACTTTATAGATGGAAATTAAAAGGAGGAGTTTACTGGAGGAATGAAATACAGCATCTGTAGAAGGTACAGATATTGAATAAATTGAGGCAAAGTCAGATTGATGTTTATCATATGTTGTCTGGCGTATTTGCAAATAATCTGAATGCTTCCTTGTTTAGATGAGCTGTTCCAGCTGAAATTGATTTTTCTGAAGTTTTGTGCAGCCGTAGAGTTTCAGACTTGAGAGTATAGGGCATTGCAGGGAGTTGAGTTGTCTTGAATTCTGCATGCTTGAAATGTGTAGGTGAAAATGCAGTGGTAAAAAGCATTTTGGCAAATGGTGAACTGATTTTGCGCCTTCCCCTTTTATTCACAGTAAAGTTTAGAACATAACTTTGAACCAAGTTGAAAGAATTTCAGTTAAGTGTTTGTAAAGATGGATAAAAACTGGTGAATCTGTTAGGTGTTACCATCCCAAAGCGTAACACATTAACTCCTTATAATTGTTAACAGTCTGTACATTTGGTTTAAGCTGCCTGAAGTTGCATTTTAAACAGGTGTTTGAATTTGACAGTAGTTATTGAGGTAAAGGTGTTTATTTAGTAATCTCCAGGTATGTATCTGTGCAGTAAGGCACAGTTTAGGATTAGAGTAACTGTTTTTGTAAAGTTTTCTTTAAAATAACGTTTTCTGAATGCTGTCCATAAGACAGTACTATTTATTTAAGGATATGAATTCAGGTTCATTTTTTTTCATTGTATGAGAAAGCAAGATCTGGTCAATGGACGTCCAAAATAGGAAGCAACTGATGAGCACTTTGGCGGGTCTGTTTGACACTCACCAGCTTTGTTTTTCTTCAGTGCTGGATGAAATCCCCAAAAATCAGGAGCCCTCTTTTACGATAAGGAAGACACCCACATTTCAGGCAGTTTTGTTCCTTACTTATCTCAGGATGTAGACACAACAGCTGCTACTGTGTGATACCAGAAGAAAGATTCATAAGACAATACAAATATGGAGTGTCATCAGTCATTGTGGCTTTAGAGTACAGGTAAATACTCAGTTCAGGAAATAACTGGTATTATTTTACTTGTTTGTTACTTTTTTAAGTAAAGCAGTTTAGGTGTCAGAAGTGAATGCCAGTTTCTAAAGTTAACAAGTGCATTTCTTTAAGAAAAAAAACAAATTCTTCATAAAGACTTTCACAGTCAGTATTTGTTTTGTTTATGGGCAGAGTGTAATACTACCTCTTGCCATCATCATGTTAGATTCAACCAGAAAACACTACATACCTTGTTTTGGGCTGCCATGACATCAGCCAGATTGTCCACATGTGTCTCTCACAAAAAGACAAAGAATTACACATGATAGGAGGAAGTCAAGGAGGCCAACAACATAGTTTGTCTCGAGGCATCCCTGGATGTGAGATTTAGTCCAGTGATGCTGTTCTGACTCTGATGTCTTGTTGTACACCAAGGTCAATAGTGTTATGTTACCCCCCCCCCCCGAGTTTGGTGAAAGCACATCTTCCAACCTGAAGCATTTCAGCAGTTAGGTGATCTGGATGCCTCCCCATGGGCATATATTTCAGACATCCATGTTTTGATAACTGTGTCAAGGGTGGAGTTACCCTTGCTTCTGGTATGAGAGGATGGCTACAATTCAAAGGCCAAAGTCATATATGTCTCCTCTTGATTGCAGAGTTCAAGAGCTGGCCCCAACTCCAAAAATAAAAACAGGCCCAAGACATCCAGACCTTGGAAGTCCTCCATCTTTCTGTAGCATGATGTAGGTGAGCCTTGTTTTTCCCAAGATTTGGTGAAGTTTTGCATATAACTTTGTCTTCTCCTAGGACTCTGTAGCTACCATCAGAACAGTGTCACTGTTGGTGGGTCGCTACTCTGTAAAGGAAGAAGGAAACATACCCTTTGACGAATCTGAATTGTCAGAGTCTGCGGAGGATGAACTGACTTTCAGGGACCACATATCCTCCCCTTTTTCCTGTATATCTGACCCTGATGACATCTTATTCTTTGCTTCTCTATCATAGGATATCTCATGTGGCAATACAGTCAGCAGAACGAAGGATTTATTCAAATAAGAAGCTAAGGATTATGCTGATGCCCAGAAAAAGTAGGTACAGATTCTGAGCTTCCCAGAGAGGAATCTGTTAGCTATTCCTTCAGTTATTGTAGCCTTGAAGAATTTATTCACCAGTGCATTGTTGGATCCAGATTCCCAAGCCACTGCCAGGAATCTTAACTTTTTCCACAGGGTTGTGGATTCCTCTAAATACTTGTACAATAACTCAAATTCTGGTCCAGCAATTGTGTCTGTGGATTTTAGCAAGAGTTCCTATGGGATGCATTCAAGAATCCTATTTCCAGTGATGATTAAAGTACAATAACATACTAAATGAGGAGGTATGTTTGTATCTCTCCATCTTGCCTTTCAGGGCTGTGAACTGTGATCCTTGTATGTTAAAGTTCCAAAGTTCGGAGCAAGGTGGAGGAGATGGAAGATGACACCATGAGAGATGAAGTGCTAGATCTCTAAATCATTGCAGCCAGTCTTTCGTGGTTGGCAGGTACTCTGTCAGATATTGTGTTGCAGTAGATGCATCATAATGAACAGCAGCAACAACAGAGACTGTCATGTAGAGACATGCTTAGCTGGGGACATAACCGCTGCTAGTGCATGTAAAACGCTGCCCTATTAGACATGCAGTTGATGAAACAGTTGCTTCACCCCCCCCCCACCCACAGTACGAATTGTACCAAAAAGACATGGCATTTTCACTGAAGGTGAGACAAAGGGAAGCAACGTAAGGGGAGATACAACCAGTTTAGAAAAAAAAAAAAAAGACAGGTTGACCAAAATGGAAAGCCTGGGAACACTAGGAGCTGAAATGGCTGTAAGGAACAACTGTGACTCGAGAGAGCTTTTCCTTTCCCCTGCCCATCAATACCCACCCCAGCCTCTTTCCCCCATGTCTACTCAGTCAATGTGGAGGAGGGGTCATAAGGGAACATTTCTGAAAAGAATGGGAAAAAATCGATCATGGTGCATGGGTCCTAAAAATTATGAGACACTAATACAAGTTCCAGCGTACAAAAAATCCAAGGTTCTAAGGCATTCCTTAAGTGCTCTGAGAATGAAGACATCTAATCAGATCTGTACCACTGGATGTTTTGGGAGAGGGGAGTATAAAGGGAGCATCACTGCAGGAAGAAGTCACAGGATTTTACTCAAAACTATTCCTTGTCCCAAGACAAAATGCACATTGGAGGCCACGTTTAGAATGATCAAGGTCTGAGAAATGTCTGCAAGTGCCAAAGTTTAGAATATTAAGTTTACAAGCCCTACTGGCACTTGTCCTCCCTCAAGCATTCATGGTTACCCCAGAAGGATGTTGACATCTACATACCGATAGCCAGACCACATAGGCATTTTCCATTGTTCAGAACAAGGAAGTGAAGTATGCATTTCTGAATTAAATGTTCTTCGTGTTTCACTGTTGCAGTCATTACATTTGGGTTATCTGCTTGCAAGTTGCCTTCAGTCAGCCTGATTAACAAAGTCTTGGGTCCTACGTCGGTTGCTGTCCCTCCTTCCATGACATCAGGTTGTCAGGGGTATAAAACAAGCACCCGACACCATTGCATCAGTTTTTCTTGCCGTGCGGTGCCTGAAGCAGAAGCAGTTCGCAAGTGCTGGTCGGCCGACTCCTGAAATTTTCGTTTTCGAGTTTTAGAACCAAAGTCTTCAACTAAAAGCTAAGTACCCCGTTGGGGAAACTTTTTCTTGCTCCTTACCGATATCAGTAGAAGTTAATAATTGCATTACTTGTGGAAAGCAAATACCTCATAAAGATTTTCATTCATACTGCATTCCTTGCCTAGGCCCTGACCACGACGTACCTTGCTGCCAGTTTTGTGCTAGATTTAATCAGCGCATTATCCGTTGTCGGCATATTTTTGCCTCTAAATATTTCAGTTCTCGGTTTAATTATCCAGAAATGTCATCGGTTAGCCATCCGACTACCAGGATTCCAAAAAAACCCAAAGACAGAGACAGGCTGCCGAGGTCCAAAACTGCCGACGATGCTTCCCCTAAGCCAGTCTCCAGTTTGCCGGTACTCATTGAGGCGCTTTTGCAGCCTCTGATACCCGCTACTTCTGATACGCAGGCCTCTACTGAGACCCATTCAGAGTCCAGTATGCAGCGAGGTACTTCCAACTATGGAACCCGCGGATGTCTCTACCTTGGATGGGTCTGGAGCCGCTGTGCAGGCACCAGCTTCTGAGGGTGTATTCAGGTCTACGGACTTGCATATTAAATTGACGCCTCCTTCATTACTAAGGCCTAAATCTCGAGTCATGTCTAAAAAATCAAAGCCAAGGCCACATGCTCAGGCCTGTATGCCTAAAAAACAAATGATAAAAATGGCTGAAGATCTAATAACTCTAATCAGGGGTAGCCAACCCCTCCTCCCCCTTCTAAGGGGCCTAGGGCTGAGCTTGACTATGAATCTTCTGATCAGGATTCTGTTTTTTCTGACTCTTCTGATGACCTGGATTTGTCCTTACCTACTTATGAGGATTCTGATGCAGAGGACTCTATTCCCTCTGATTCCCCTCTTGAGGATTTTTCTTTTGGGGAAACCTTACATACTCTAAGGGGGCATTTTCATTGGGAAAGTCAGGAATTTTCTGATTCAAAAAAGAGGCTTAGGGATTTCCTTCTCCTACCTCAGCATAGGCCTTTGGCTATTCCTCCTGTACTAGACATTGTTGATGAGGCTTTCTCGGAATCCAGTTTGGCCCCTGATTACCTGCCTCCTGCTCCCAGTAAACCTGACAGATACTACAGGGTCCCTCAGTCCCACAAGTTCCTTTTCAAAAATCCTATTGCAGATCCAGAGACTATTTCACAGTGGCCCAAGGGCATTAAGGCTTCTACTGCTAAAAATCCTACCCCTTCTGATAGAGACTCCAGGGCACTGGAATAGGTGGGGTAAAAAGGTTGACACTTCAGCAACCTTGGCCATTAGAGCTTTAAACTGCCAATTTAATATGTTAAAATACCAGCAATATGTTATTGGACTGCTTAAACAGAAAATTATGTTGATTCCTGACTGTGTGGAAAATAGACTTACAGGATTTATTGCATTCTGCTGAACAAGTTGGAAAACATACTTTGCAATTTGGTTTTGATTCTTTAGAGGCCTCTTGCAGGGCTGCTGTTACTGGGTCTGTGCTTAAAAGGCATGCTTGGCATAAGGAGCAATCTTTGCCTGATCATGTTGAAGCTAAATTGTTGGATGCTCCTTTAAATCAGGACCGCCTGTTTGGCAACAAGGCTGAAGAAGTTCTTAAAAAAGATGGAAGATAAAGCTAAATCTATGCAAACCATTAAAGATTTTTTTACAAGTTCAGCCTCCAAGATTTAGTAGACACTGGCCCTCTAAGAATTGGTCCTTTCCAGCCCCTTCCAGGTCTTCTCAAGCGAAACCCAGACACAGCAAAAACCCCAGGTTTCAGTCACAGGGGACTCACAGAACTAAGCAGTGGGGGGCCTCCACTTCCAAGTCTGGGAATAACAAGACTCCCCTGATGGTAAACTGTCTCAGTGACTTCCTTTTAAAATTTCCAAGCACTTCTCTTCTGACTGCCCTTTTGGGGGGAAAGATTGCTCTTCATGCAAAGAACTGGGAACTCATTACCCAGTTCAAATGGGTTTTAAATATAGTGTCCCAGGGGTACAGATTTCACTTCCAAATGTTGCCAACGCCAAATGGGTGGCCGGACCTACACCCAAATCAGTGGACGGAGGCTCAAAAACAAGTACTTTATCTCTTAAGCATGGGGGCTATTCAACTGGTACCAGAAGAGGAAAAGGGACAAGGTTTCTACTCGAGACTTTTCCTGGTAACCAGAAAAAACAAATCATGGCATCCTATCCTGGACCTGTCTACTCTAAACACCTTTCTGGAGATTCCAAAATGCAAGATGCTTACTCTTCACCAGTTCCTATGCTAGGCAAAGACGCCTGGTTGGCAACACTGGATTTAAAGGAAGCCTACCTGCACATCCCAATTAGGAAATTTTGCAGAAGATACCTATGCTTCAAAGCAGGCTACACGCACTATCAGTTCTCTGCACTGCCCTTTGGCTTATCTACTGCACCCAGGGTATTCACAAAGTGCCTAGCTCCAGTTATTGCATTTTGCAGGCAAAGAAGTATTCAAATATACCCATACCTGGACAATTGTCTGATTCAGGCAGAAAGCCAGGACATACTTCTAAATCATCTGGCCTTTGTAAAAAGGGTTCTAACTTGTCTGGGGTACACCATAAATGAAAAGAAATCACAACTGGTACCCTGTCAACAAATTACATTCCTGGGAGCAAGCTTGAATACAACTTCCCAGATGGCTTACCTCACACCAGAAAAGCAAATTCATTTGATGACCTACTTCAAACAAGTGGCCACAAAAACCCTGCTATCTGCAAGAGAAGTACTGCAAGCCTTGGGGTTCATGGCCTCCTGTATTCTTCTAATTTCATATGCAGGACTGCATATGAGGAAACTACAGTGGTTTCTAAAAAGCCTATGGAGTCAACATTCTCACAGCCTAGAAACAATGATTCCTATCATACCTTGCCTACACCTAGAGTTCCTTTGGTGGGGCCGCCCAAACCCTAACAACAGATACATCAGACTATGCATGGGGGGCTCACCTGGCAGGGAAGTGCATTCAGGGCAAATGGAACCCAAGTCAAATGCACCTGCATGTCAATCAAAAAGAAATGTTAGCTGTACAGAATGTCTGGCAGCCTTCAAGGACTGCATACTTCCAGGACAACTAATGGTAAAGAAGGACAACACCATTGTTATGTGGTACATAAAGAGGCAGGGGGGATACACATTCTTACCCCCTCTGCAGACTAGCCATGGCACTGTGGAACACAGCCTTGAGCTACCAAGTGCACCTATAAGCTCAATTCCTGCCAGGAAAATTAAATACACTGGCAGATGGACTAAGCAGAAACCTCATGGACCCACACAAGTGGAAACTGGAATCAAGGATTTTCAGCATGTTGACAAGCGAATGGGGGAGCCCAGATATAGACCTGTTTGCCTCCCCCCAGAACTATCAATTGGACAAATTTTGCACAAGGACTCCCCACAAACAAGCATGGAAAGTGGATGATCTGTCCTTCAGCTGGAAAAACCTATCAGTCTATGCCTTTCCACCGCTGCCTTTGCTCTCCAAAGTACTACTAAAAGTCAAACAGGACAAACCAAGGATGATTTTGATTGCTCCAGACTGGCCTCGCCAACACTGGTACCCCCTCCTGCGCAGTGTGTCACGGTTATCTCCATGGCAGCTACCTCAGACTCCTTTCCTGCTGTCTCAGCAGGAGAACCAGGTTCTGCACCCTCAACTTCCAACGCTGAACCTTGCAGCTTGACTAATTAGTCTCCCTTACCATCCCTCAGCAAACCTGTGATGGATGTCATCTTAGGGGCAAGAAGGCCTAGTATTAGAAAATCTTATGCTGAAAAATGGAAAAGATTCTGTGCCTGGAACCAGTCTCAAGGGATGAGCACAGCAGTGCCCAATTTACCTCACATTTTACAATACGTAACTGAGATGCTTCACAAGGACCTGTCTTTTTCCTCCATTAAAATTCATGCCTCAGCCATTTCAGCTCATTATAACACAGAACCACCCCTCTTGTCTCATCCACTGCTCAAGCAGATCCTCAGAGGGGCCACAAATTTGAGACCACCCAGGAGAGCTCCAACCCCAGCCTGGGACCTTAACGTTGTATTGGAGAAACTCACTCTACCTCCTTTCCTGCCAGCTGCGACTGTAGACTTAAAATTTCTTTCTTGAAAAACAGCTTTCCTTTTAACAATCACTTCAGCTAGAAGGATATCTGAATTACAGGCCCTTATGGCAGTGGAGCCTTTCATCATCTTTCATGCGGACAAGGTGTCACTCAGAACCAATCCATCCTTCATGCCCAAGGTGGTATCCAGTGTGGCTCTTAATCAGTCCATTCTTTTGTCAGTCCTCTTCCCTAATCCACAGAACAAAGGGGAATGGATACTGCATTCCTTGGATGTGCACAGACAACTTAGATTCTACTTTGACAGGACTAAACCTCAAAGAAAATCTGAACAACTGCTGGTAGCATTTGCTGCAGGGGCAGAGGGGAAGGCTATTTCAAAACAAAGCATTTCTAAATGGATAAGCCATTGCATTCATTTCTGCTATAAGCACCATGGAAAACCTATCCCCCCAGTGGATCAGACCTCATTCCACCAGGGCTGCATCTACTTCTACAGCCTTTCTCAGAGGCGTTCCTACCAGGGACATCCTAGAAGCTGCTACCTGCAGTTCTGTACATACTTTCACCAAGCATTATCATTTGCCAATTTTCTCTAAATCCAGAGCTGGCTTTGCCACTGCAGTCTTGCAGGGTCTTATAGCTGGCCCTAATGCTATTTAAACTCCCTCTCCCAACCACAGCTTTGGGAATCTACCCAAATGTAATGACTGCAACAGTGAAACACGAAGAACATAGTAGTTGTGTACACTTACCATAAATGTAGATGTCCGAGTGTATTCACTGTTGCAGTCCTGGTTATCCTCCCTCCTGCTCCCCTAACTTCTTTTGGCTATACCTCTACTTTCCTTTACTATGCTTAAACGCCTTTTTGGTGTATTTGTTTTTTTGTTGGAGGTATACCTGTGTGTTTTTATGTTTAATTGCTTCCTATTAGGGGGGCACCTGACATCTGGGGCAAGAAAAGCTGATGTAATGGTGTCTGCTGCATGTTTTATACCCCTGACAACCTGATGTCATGGAAGAAGGGACAGCAACTGATGCAGGACCCAAGACTTTGTTAATCAGGCCGACTGATGGCAACCTGCAAGCAGATTACCCAAATGGAATGACTGCAACAGTGAATACACTCGAACATCTACATTTATGGTAAGTGTACAAAACTGTACTTTCCTTACTCTGTGATTTATGTACTTCACCCAGAGTGTTTGTCTGCAGTAATAACTTACTGTAGGACTGAGGGCATGTATATTTACCCTTACCTGGATGATTCATTAATTCAGTCTTCAACCCAGGAGGAGATGCAGACCACTCTACAGTTTACTTTGTCCTGCCTGCAGACTGAGAGAGTCTATCTGTACATATCCAGTTTATAGTGGATGCCTCTCAATAAGTCTAGATGTTCGTGTTACCCTGCTGCAGTCATCACACTTGGGTTATCCTGTCGTCAGGCAGTCCTGCAGTTGGCCTGAATTCCAAAGTCTTGGTCCGGCGTCGGTTGCTGTCGCTTCTTCCCTGACGTCAGTGCGCCAGGGGTATATAAGAGGCATCCAACGCCATTTTCTCCAGTCCTTCTTGCCGCGCGGTGCCTAGAAGCAGAAGCAGTTCGCAAGTGCCGGTCGGCCGAAACCTGAGATTTTCAAATCGAATTTCAGTCCGAAGTCTTCAAAGCTACGTACCCCATTGGGGAACCTTTTCTTGCCTCAGTCTGATGTCAGAAAAAGTTAACAATTTCATTTCTTGTGGGAAGCAAATACCTCATAAGGACTTTCATTCTTATTGTATACCTTCTGGACATTATCAAAGGGCATTCCTCCCTTCACAGAAGGTGCTGTTTCTGACCCCATGTCTAGCAACAACATCCAGTTACTTCCTGGGAATTTCTTAGGACACATGATGCATAACTTACACAGTCCTGATGAGAAAACTTCAATGATACCTGTGGAATAGGTAGTTCCAGCATGCCCACTTCCTGCAGTGCACCATCCCCTCTTCCATGCATCAAGAACTTGCTCTCATTTAGGATGCAGTAGGAACTTGCTCTTATGTCAGATGCAGTAAGAATTTGCTGTCATGTCAGATGGAGTAGTAACTTGATCTCATGTTAGATGCAGTAAGAACATGCTCTCATGTTGGATACAGTAGGTGGAGTTCTGTCAGGAGGTGCCATTCAAGGCAAACCCAGACACCCACCCACCACCCAAGTTCCTCAGATGCAGCTGGGGGGGGGTGGCTATTTACTGAAGTATAGGACTCAAAGAATCTGGAACAAAGCTTAGATGAAAAAGTCCATCTACATCAAGGAGAAGATGTCTGTAGTTTTAGCCATAAAAGCCACCAGAGTAACCACACTTGTTCGCAGACAGTAAAACTCCAAACCAGTAGTTAAGTCACCATTGCCTTTAAAACACCCTGTGCCAACTACTGGCATAACAGATGTGGGAAGGAATGCTATGTAGTCAGAATGTCTATTAAAGGTAGCCATATTATTGCTAAGAATGGACAAATGTGTGTGACGTATATGCCGAAAAAGAAATATCTATGTAACATGATAAAATAAAGCTAAAAGTGTATGCTGTGCATTTTTGTCATGCAATTCTGCTTCATTGCTTAACTCTGATTCACTAGCTTGCAGGAAGTACTTAAAGTGGTAAAAACCCATAGTGAAGGAGAGCTTGTTAAGAGACCAGTGTGCTTAATATGAAAGGGAGAGAATACCAGTTGGGTTGTAAGGTATTGATACTTTACCAGCAGATGAGTGTCAAGGCCAATTAAACATCTTGGAAAGGTTAAATGAGGTAGATGATGAGATGAAGACTCATGAAAGAAAGCTATTACATCAGTGCGATAAATACATAAAGAATGGAAAGAAACTGAATTTTCAATAGTGAGTCATAGGATTCTAGCTGGAAAAATACATGCAATGAAGAAGTCCATTCCTACTGTTTGGATAGGTGAGTGTTATATGTAAAGCACTGAAGCCAGAGGTGATAGAAGTTCTATCCAGAAATAAAGAAGCCTTTTCAGATCTGCCCAGATGACAACTCTGATAATACCTAGTGCAGACACCTCCAAGAGTGAAGGTGCACTCACATCCATACAGAGTGTGTGAAGCACAGATGGAAGCAGTGAAAAAGGAATTTCAGACCATATTGGACATGGATCAGTATGCTGTTTGAGTGGCTTCAGAAAACTTAACATTATCAAAATATGACTGTACCCTGTGTTCCATATTGGGAAATTCATGCAAAACAAGGTAAAGCAAGGTACTTATCCATCTTAAACCTAACTGAAGAGTACATGCAGTTCCCTTTGAGAGCAGAGGCTAAACAGAGAGCTGGCTTCTCTCTGACCAGGAAAATCTACCACTGCACTTTACTGCCGTTTGAATTGCACAGTATTGCAAACACTTTTCAGATGCTATTGAATAACATACCAAGCCCCATGACTCCTATGCAGCAGCATTCCTAGGCAATGTGGTTGTGTAGTTTGATACTGGGCGTCCAACCTTCTTCGATCACAAGCAAAGAAAGCAGGGCTAGGTTGCTGACTCATGGATAGGACCTAGGAGTCAAAATAGGTGAGGCTACCTCCACCAAGAGGCCAGTCACTAGCAGAGTCCTCCACGGCTCAGTACTGGACCTGCTCCTTTTTGGCATCTGTTTCTCTGTTTCTCTGAAGTAGAAGCAGGCACTAAAGATTTATGGCTGACTAAATTTGCAGTTGATTGCAAGCTGGAGGTTGCCATCAACTCCGCTGCAAAAGCAAATGTTCTTCAAGAAGCCGTATGTCTGACTAATAAATGGTGCCAAAGCTATGGTCTTAAACTGAATGCTAAGAAATTCATAATTGTACCCTTTCGGAAGTCATCCATCGTAGATAATTACCATGTTGATAATACACTGTAAGTGTTGACCCAGTGGTCAGGGATCTGAGTATGCACTTAGACAGTAGCCTTACCTTCGACCACCATGTGGCCACATTAGTGAGTAAATCCTTTTATACTGGGGCAACTTATAAGTAAGGGCATGAAATCTAGGTCCAAAGAGGTCATTATCTCACTGTACTTTGCCCTTATCAGACCAATCAAAGACACAATGCTTCTGTTTGATATGTACCTGACCAGGCATATTCTGCAGCTAGAGTGACCTTGCAGGTTCCTTACAAAAAGAATACAAGGCATAACAAACTTGCCTCACACAGAGCACCTTAATGTCTGTTGAAGTAATAAAGTTCTAATAGTTATAGAAATTGAACAAAAATTCAGTGCGATAAATATTTGCTTTACAGTTTAATGAGTTTATATTTTTAGATGTGCTCATTAAAAAGAGAAAACTAGATTTCCTTTCTGTAACATGTGTGTGTGTGTGTGTGTGTGTGTGTGTGTGTGTGTGTGTGTGTGTGTGTGTGTGTGTGTGTGTGTGTGTGTGTGTGTGTGTGTGTGTGTGTGTGATATAATAAAGTATGTGCTGGGGGACTATGACTGTGCTTGTTCACTAGATGGAGACAAATAGCCAAAGGAAAGGAAAAAAAAAACATCCATCACCTTCTGTAAGGTTTTAGACCAGGTATAGTAATGTAATGGTTTAATTGGTGTCTGTCCTTATCACTGTTGCAGTATTCATTACCAAAGGGATATCCTGCTAAGGATAGCCATACGTCTGGCCATCCTATCAAAGCTTTAGGCCCTTCCAAGTGCTGTATGTCTGAAATATGTCCTACATCCAAGGTGTAAGGTATGTAAGTAATGTACAAGCACCTAATCCTCCGAACCTCTCTGTTGCCAGTCAAAATGCTACTTGTTTATGTTCTGTTTGTTAGTTGTTCATCGTGTTGTCTCAGACTCCCATGTTCTTCAGCTTTTTCCTTATCTGGATGATTCTTTCTCATCAGATTCTTCTGCAGCATCTCAAATTTACCTTGCTTCTACTTCACAGTGTGGGGTTCTACATCACAGTGTGGGGTTCTTTCTCAAAACTCTGTTTTAACCCCTTCACAGTTTTTCTGGGATGCAGAATTCAGACTCTACCAGTAATGGCTTTGTTTCCTTCTCCCAAAGTCCTTTCCTTCATGCTGTTTGTCTAGTGTCTTCCTTTTCAGGTGGTGTCTGCAAGCTATTTTCTGTTAGTTGTGGGGTACTTGGCTTCCACCATTCTCATGGTTCCTTTCACCAGATCCACATCAGGAGGTTTCAGTGGTACGTCAGAACAATTGGGCTTTAGCATTGCCATCCTCTGGACTTTCCCATTACCCTCTTGCCTTGCTTTGACATGCATTTCTGTGGTGGATCTACCAGATTTCTCTAAATCCAGGTCTGCTCTTTAGGTTCCTTCCCCCACTAATGAGGTATTCACAGATGCCTCAGACCTGGATTGGGGACTCCTTCAGCAATGTGATGGCCCAGTTGTTTTGTGCCCCCTCCCCTTGTTCCGTTTTCCCTTCCTCTGGCTGAGGACCCTTCTCTTCTTTCGTGATGCACATGTACTAGCTTTTCTCTTCCTCTTGGGTTGCTCTGTTTCTCCTGAGGCAATTCAATTCTGAGGATTAAGCACTTATATGTCACTTATGTACCTTACACTTTGGATGTAGGATATACATCTGATGTATGGTGCCTGGAATGGCCTAAGGCGTTGGCATGCTGGCTGGACATATGGCTATCATCAGCAGGATATACCTTTGGTAAGAAATACTGTAATAGTGAAAAGTAGGACATCCTACTGTTATGGTAAGTTCTTAGGCAACTACTTTGTCTCTTTCCTTCCAGTAGTCTGCCTGTTCTAAGCACCACCTCTTTTCTTATTGAAGTATATTAAGTAAGGCATTGTATTTTGTTCTTGCAATATTTCAGTCATATGCTGAGTAATATGCACCTTAAACTGTCCATTGGTCATCTCCACATAGTAAGAACTACACCACATGTGCATACTGCTAACCACATTTTCAGTTTGTAGTTAATGATGTTCCTAATCAGATGTTCTTCAAATGTTTTATCAACATTGTAAAACTTTACTTCTATAAAGTACTTGCAGATGGAGCAATGTCCACACCAGTAATTATCCCAAACTATGAATCTCTTCCCACTATTATAAATCTGACTGATTTGGCATTTCTGTAGGCGCACACAGTGCTTTTACACACCAGTGTATTGTAGAGGGATAAAGTCACTGAACTACAACCCACATGTGACCGGAGTGTTACTAGTGGCTCAAATACTAGAAAAGCCATGCAGGGGTATTTGTGAGTGGACATCCTGCACTGGCGTGCTCTTTCAGAGGGAAGAAATGATTCCTTTTGGCCAGTTGCCATCTTGTATGGGAATAAAATGGCCAGGACTGGGGATATAGGCTTAGGAGCGGCCTTAGGTTAACTGGTGCCATAGGCAAAAGGGCTCCATGGTGCCCCTTACCACACCATCTGGTGCCCCCATCGTGGTCTACCTACACCAAATAAATACTGGAAAAGCACCCATGCTACAGCGGTGCCCTAGGTGGCCGCCTAGTTGGCCTATGCCATGGTGATACCAAGCTATTGACAATAGCCCTCGTAGCTTGAGTGGAAGCATGCAGAAGCATGGGGGGGTGTAGAGAGCCTGCCATGATGAACTACACATGTTAACCTCTAGAGGCAGTGTTTATAGCCCTAGTAGAAACACAGTCATTGCTAAGTTGCTGGTCTGGGCAAACGTCACTTTCATGGCTGCATGGTTGACAGTCCTGTAGTCAGATCTCACCCCTGTACTGGGTGTAACCACTGCAGAAAAATGAATGGACTAAAGGCTCATGGGAGAGACTTGCTGGCTGGTGGGCATGGCTGCAAATAAATATAGAAAAAAAGTTTTTGCCAGTAACATTTCTTAGCCCCTCATGAGTTCAAGATGAGTGTTTACTTAGTTATCCATTCCTTTACTACCTTTGTGATAGTCATATTAAATCTAACCCTATTTTGGCATGTGACTTTGTTTTATAGTTACTCCTCCTAACAATTCCTTTCTATCTTTAGATAAGATGTGATTGCTGTCTTGATCCATCCCCATTTCTCGCATGCCCCTTTTTGTGACTTTTGATTTCATATCTCATTAAGTCATGTTCAGCAGTGATCATTAGAACAAATATGTCTGATGCTTAAAAACTTAGGCCGAGGTATATTATGTGTAAGTAGTAAGCCGAAGCAAAGAGAAGAAGCCGATCTCTCCGCATAACACCTTGTATCTGTGGAGAGGTGCCTGCCTGGTGCTGTGAAGGCTCATACTGCAGCTGATATGGAAGGATGTCAATAATTAAATAAGTGACACAACAGTTATTTTATAGCGCTGTAGCGCTTTCTGTGGATAATTTTTTTGTGTGTTGAGGAGGGCAACAAACTTTTGACTTTGGTACAAAAAACAAATAGGGCTTTCTTGAGCAACAACTATTGTACCTGAAGCTGCTGTGATTTGCAGGCATTTTGTCCATGACATTTCCACAGCATGACGTTAAAAAGAGAGAAAATTAAGTAACTGGTATTGGACAGTATTCAAGATTTACGGATTGCTAGAGTGGGACACAACGGAAATGGAGTTTAAAAATAGTGTCAAAGTAGAAGAGAAGTAGGTATGGGACAGAAGTAGGAGTTATTTAGAGGGACTGACAAAGGTTAAAGTGCTGCAGAATAAGGGGAATCTCACAGAATAAGATGAGCAACTGCAATACTAAAGGGAGGAGAGTAAGGTAATATTTAAATAATATGCATGAGTTTAGAAAGGTTGCTGTTAAGCAACTGTTTTTTTGACAATGACTCCACTGCACAAAAACTTATTGCAGTAGCTTAGGCAAAAAAAAGGTAGAAAGGGGTGTTACCAAACTTACGGAGCCTATGAAAATAACCAGAGAATCCTGTTGAGGTATTAGACATAGTCCAGAAATTATATCAACATTTGTGTAAAGCAGAGGAAAGTGGAAAGCAAGAAAAGGTAGAAATGGAAATATTTATGGAAGACTTAATTATGCCAAGGTTTGAGTTAGATGATGCATAACTATTAATAGTTAAGATAGGAAGAGATTAGATAAAAACAGGAATGTATAATCACCCAACATGTATAATCAACCAACAGGGAAGTTGTCAGGAACAAATGGTATTCCTGTAGAAGTTTTTTTTTTGAGCTATGATACAGAATCGGAATTGCCTAGACATAGTAAAGCCTTGCTGAGTCTAATTATGATGGCTGCCAATAAAACAGTTACTAGAAAATGGAAATCAAAGTCTAAACCAATTGTACTAGAAGTAGTGAATATAGTAAGAGGTAAAACAACTGGAAATGGGACCTTTAGAAAATGGATGGAGCATACTACATAGGAAAAAATGGGAATTGTGGGAACAATATATGCAGAGAAGAAACAAGGTTTAAGAAGTAGGATTTGAATGCGCCATGTAATACTTAACTGGCAATAACTGGATAGAGTGTAAGTCATGTATAATGTTTGGAACTACACTTGTTTTAGTGGTGTCTGTGGTGTATAATATTTGCAACTAAAGTGGTGTCAGTGTTTGTCGTTCATTTATATAAGTGTAAGATTGCCTATGTCATATGAGATAATTTAATAAAGATTTTATTGGAAAAAAAACTCAATAAAGTTGCTTGGGGTTTATAAGTAGTGTAGTGGCAGCATTTGTATTTCTCCATATAATACTATGGTTAATTAGGAGAATATATGAATGGTCAGAGGCAAGAGTTAAGGTGGCAGGGTTCCTTTCCTACAAGCTGTTTTTGAACAGAGAAACCAGGCGAGGTGTCCTTTTTTTACCTTTATTTGCTTTATGTTTAGAGTCATTGGCAAAGAAAATAAAGGTCACACAATTCAAGGATATAAATTGTATGGAATTCAAGAAAACTTAGCTTGTTTGTAGATTATGTTATATTTGATAAATCCAGAAAAGGACATTTCTGAGTTGTAGAGCATTTTAAGACAAGTCTTTTTGGGATATAAAATTAATGAAGGCAAAACAAAGGCTATAGTAAAAAACTGTCTACCCACATATGAATTGGTTCAGCAATACCCGTATTTATTGGGACATAAGATGAAGTATTTAGGTGTAGGAATTAAAAATGATTCATGGCAGTTAAGAGTATGAGGGGAGTGGCTAAATCAGAGGTGGTGATAAAAACTGAGAAACTTGAAGCTTTTGGTTATGGAGATGGGATAGTAAGACATAAGCAGTCCTTCCATATGACTGTTGCAGTATTTATAACAAATGGGCTATCCGTGGCAGGAGATCCCAATGTCTGGCCAGTATACCAAAGCCTTTACTTCCACATCAGGCATGATGTATGCGTAGGGCATAAAGGTGACATACAAATGCTCCATACTCAGAATTTCTTTGCCGCCAGTCTGAACACCACAGTTGAACTTTGGTCTGAACGCTTTTCACTGAACTGGTTTCTACTAAGCTGTTTATAGTCACGTGCCCTGTTGGAGTTTCTTCTTTTCCTTTCTTGCTTGTGTGAACTACTCCATGCTGACTCAGCATATTTTTATGTTAAAGTTCACTTGTCAGCAGTCTCTGCTTGTCTGCCTTTGAACCCACCTGTGGCCTCTCATTTTGAGGTGTCACAATTCCTTGTAGGTGTCCTTCACATCATATCTCCAAGAAAACTTATTCCTCCCTGTTGGGACCTTAAATTTGTCCTTGAAAAACTGACTTGGGCTCCGTTTGAATGTGCTGCTGCTGCTTTGTAACACTGCTTCTGGGAAGACATTTTATTGGTTGTCCTTACTGTAGCCAAGAGAGTTTCTGAGCTTCACATTCTGATGGCTATTGCTCCCTTTTTGATTTTTCACAGGGACAGGGTGTCTGAGTACTAATCCTTCATTTATGCCCAAGGTGGACAGTGAGTTGTCCCTTAATCAGTCTATTCAGCTCCCTTTCTTTTTTCCTTCTCTGCAGTCTGATAGTGAGAAGGTTCTTCACACCTTGGATCTTTATAGACAGCTCCGGTATTATTTGGATACAACAAAGACAAATCTGGGCAGCTGTTTTCTTTCATACCGGGAGATTGCATTTGGCAGTTTCTAAGCAAACCCATCTCCTTCTGGATTTTTAAGGCCATTTCTGTTTGTTATTCCTTTCATTTAAAACAGCTTTAAGCTCACTCTGTGAGGACTCATTCTAGGAGGGCAGTGTCATCTTTTGGAGCTTTCTTCAAGAGTTTGGATACTAGATTTGTCCTCAAAGCTGACATTTGGTTCTCTGTCCACACTTTTACTAAACATTACAAGTTAGATGTCATTTCCATAACCAGGGCAGGATTTGCCAGGGCTGTCCTTCATTGGTTTGTGGAGGTCTCCTCTGTGCCTTCTTCCACCAATCCTTTTCAGTAGATTTGATAATCTATTATATGTTATGCATGCTGCAACAGTGATATAGAAGGACACAGTATAATTGGGTAAAATCTCACAATAACAATAGATGTCCTTATTTTCATTGTTGCAGTATTTAGTTCCTCCCTACTGTCCCCTTTGACTTTTTTTTTCTTCTGTTGGTAACTCTGCTGGCCGAGGGGTCTTTAACACTCTCTCTACTTCTTCTTCTGTTTATTTTTCTCTATAGGTCTGCATGTTCTCCTTTCAACTGGGGTGGCTGTAGTTCTTCTGGGGCACTTCAGTTCTGAGTATGAAGCATTCATATTACCTTTATGGCCTATGCTTGCACGGGGTGCATACGCCTGATGTACAACACTAGGAGGAGGTAATGGCTTTGGTATACTGGACAGACATTAGGCTATCCTCGGCAGGAGATCCAATATGTTATGATTACTGCAACAGTGAAAAAAAGACATCTGCTGTTATGGTAAGGTTTTACACAACTGTACTTTTTGTATACAGGTCAGGTATATTTTTATCAACCAGAGGAGAAGTTGTGGATGATAATTAAGAGCTGAAGGGATTTATTTGGGAAGGGAAGTGTACAAGTGTTAAGTGATAGAGCAGATTGGTTTAGGGTTAGCTGAGTGGATATTTTAGAGCTACACAGTTAAGGCTCATGTACATAACATAAGCAGAAGGTTAAAAGTCGCAGTGGAAAGGGATGACAATGAAATGGGGAGCAAGTTCAAAAAATGAGGAGAAAGTTGGTTATTGAATGGCCCAGATGCAGTACCTAACTTTTGGTTAAAAGTATTAACATCTTTGCACGAAGATTTAGCCATGAGTAAGAACTTTATATGCGCACCCCGAACAGACATCAACCTGGCAACAACAGGAAAACAATGCGCCTTCTTAAGAGTGAACCTGAAAGCTACCCTAAAAATTGTAGACCCATAACTTGCCTTCCGTCAACGTATAAACTGTACACGGGAATTGATGCTAACAGAGTTTATAGTCATTTAGAAGAAAACTCAATTATGGTAGTAGAACAAAAGGGCGTGTGGAACAAAGGATCATTTGTTGTTAAAGTCATAGTGGAGGATTGTGGAAAGGGGAAGAATCTAAGTATGGCATGGATTGACTACAAAAAAGCATTTGATAGTGTCCCACATTCATGGATAAAAGAGTGCTTAAAAATGTATAAGATATACCCTACACTGATCAACTACAGTGACCATGAAACAGTGGCAGACCACCTTGCAGTTAAGCCATGATAAAGGACAAATTATTATCCCAGGGATAAAAAGTCAAAAGGGGATATTCCAGGGTGACTGTCACCATTGCTATTCTGCCTTGCCCTTAACCCATTAAGCTGTTTACTTAACAGCTCAGGCCATGGCTATAATTTGGCTCCTAGAAAACAACAAAGTGTAAAGACTTATCTTCTCTTTGTTCATGATTTAAAACTGTATAGCTCATCAGATGAGGAACTGAAAGCACAACTGCAGGTTGTCAAAACTTTTTCAGATGCTATTGGTCTTGATAAATATGCAAAAGCAACCTTTAAAACAGGAAGATATCAGTTTGGGACAAGAATGTGATATAAAAAAATTGAGCAACATGGAGTATATACATATTTGGGAATTGATGAAGGATCAACAGTAAAACCTGAACAAATGCGAATAAAACTGATTAAGGAATACTTTAGAAGACTTTAATTAATACTGAAAACAGCATTGGCATCTGGCAACAAAATCCAAATTATAAACCAATTTGCTCTTCCTGTCCTAACTTACAGTTTTGGAGTGACTGACTGGCCCCAAAATGTGTTGGATAGATTAGACATGAGAACAAGAAAGATGCTTCATGCTCACCAAATGATTTATAAAAATCAATGTATACCATGATTATATATTCCCCCAATGTTCTTTGTGTTTCACTGTTGCATTCATCACATTTGGGTTATCCCTGCCAGGGTAGCCCTCATTTGGCCCGAATACCAGAGACTTAGTATTTCTGTGTCGGTTGCTGTCACTCGAGGACTGACGTCAGGTCGTCAGTGGTATAAAGTAAGGCAGCCGACGCCATTACATCAGTCTTTCTTGCCATGGAGCCCGAAGCAGAAGCAATTTGCATGAGTGCCAGTCAGACGCTACCTGAGTTTTCGTTTATTAATTGAAGTTGAAGTCTTCTAAAGCTAAGTACCCCGTTGGGGATCTTTTTTTTTTGCACTAACCGATGTCAGAAAAAGTTAATAATTGTCTCGCCAGTGGAAAGCAAATACCACACCAAGACTTCCACTCTTACTGCACCACTTGTCTAGGCCCAGACCACGATGTCCCCTGTTGTCGCTTCTGTACTTTGTTTAACGCCAGAGCTATCCATCGTCGGGCCCGTATTGTAGCCAAATATTTTTGTTTACAGTCCTCGAATTCCAGTATGGCTTCGGTAAGCCACCCGACAGCAGATCTTCCAAAAAAAACGTAAAGACAGAGACAGACCACACAGGTCTAAACCTACCGACGATGCTTCCGTTAAGCTCGTCGTCAGTTCTCTGCTACTCAGTGAGGAGCTTTCGCAGCCCCTGATGCCTGCTTCAGTTGATTTGCAGGCCACAAAACTCTTCTTCGTCAAAGGATCCTGCGATCGTCTCTACCTTGGATGGGTCTGGAGCCGCTGAGCAGGCACTGGCTTTCGAGGAAGTCCTTCGCACCACCAAATCTCGACGCAAACCGTCTTCTTTTGCGACTACCGTTCTTTCGAAAACAACCGAGTTCCTTAGGCCCAGGGTTCGAACCACACCCAGGAAACTGACTACTCACTCTCAGGCACCTGATACCTTGCCTCAGTCTCAAATGCTTAAAGTGGCAGAAGACCTTATCATGCTTATCAGGGGAAGCCAAGCTACCCCATCAAAAAGGAAAAGAGATCTGTCCCCAGTTATTCTGTCTGAACAAGAGTCAGATGAATCTGATACATCTGACTATGAAGACATGCAACCCCTCTCCACTTATGAGGATTGTGATGCAGAGGAATCCATTCCTTCAGCCTCTCCCCCAGAGGATTTTTCCTTTGTGGAAACCCTGCATACTTTAAGGGAGCATTTCCAATGGGAGAGTCAGGACTACCTTCAGTCTAAAAAAATACTCAGGGAATTCCTAGACCTTCTGCAACACAGACCCTTGGCCATCCCCCCAGCCCTGGATGGGGTGGATGATGGTTTGCTTGAATCCAGCTTGACACCTGATGCCCTATCTCCTGCTCCCAGAAAACCAGACAGGTACTACAGAGTCCCTGACTCACACAGATGTCTTTTTAAAAATCCTACAGCTGACTCTGAGGTCATTTCTCAAGGACTTGAAGGGATTAAAGCAACCTCTGCTAAGAATCCCACCACATCAGACAGGGATTCCTGAGCATTGGACAGATGGAGTAAAAAAGTATACACCTCAGCTACTCTTGCTATCAGGGCACTAAATTGTCAGTTCCATATGCTTAAATATCAGCAACATACCTTGGAACGCCTTAAACAAAAATGTCTTCCTTTCCTGCTTGGGCAGAATCTAAAGATTTACAAGTCTTAATGCATTCTGCAAGTCAAGTAACTAAACACACTTTGCACTGTGATTTTGACGCCCTAGAAGCTACTTGCAGGGCAGCAGTCACTGGATCTGTCATTAGAAGACATGCATGGCTTAAGGAACAACCCCTGACAGACCATGTCAAATCTAAATTGTTGGATGCCCCCTTGCACAAAGATAACTTATTTGGCACTAAGGCAGAAGAGGTCTTAAAAAAGATTGAAGAAAAAGCAAAATCTGTGCAAACAATTAAAGATTTCTTACAGGCCAAGCCCCCTAGGTTCAGCAGGCATTGTCCCTCCAAGCACTGGTCCTTTCCTGCTCCGAGTAAACAGGCCCAGCCTAGGCTCCATGGAAGCAGACCCCCCCAGACAGCAGTCTTAGGGAATGCAGAGATCTAAGCAGTGGACTACCTCCACTTCAAAAGCAGGGAGTTCTAAGCCACCACCTTATGGTAGGAACTCACAATGACTCACCTCCTCCCAACTTCCCGTCTTCCCACCTTCACTTGCCCCTAGGAGGAAAACTCTCCTTTCACTCAAGCACCTGGGCCACCATTCACAAGGACCAATGGGTTCTGAACATTGTGTCTCAGGGATACAAATTCTCCTTCCACACCCTTCCAACCCCACAAGGGTTCCCAGATCTACCACCAAATCAGTGGGCAGAGGCTCAAAAGAAAATCCATTCCCTGGTTTCTGAGGGCAGTAGAGCACGTTCCTGCAAAACAGATAGGCCAAGGCTTCTACTCCAGACTTTTTCTGATGCCCAGAAAAGAGGGCACCTGGTGCCCCATCCTCGATCTATAAACACCTTTCTGGTGATCCCAAATTCAAAATGCTCACCCTCCAGCAGTTGCTACCCATGCTCTCCAAGGATGCCTGGCAAGCCACCCTGGATCTAAAAGAGGCCTACCTCCACATTCCTATCAGGGAATCATGCAGAAAATATCTCCGCTTCAGGACAGGATCTCAACACTTTCAGTTCTCTGTGCTTCCCTTTGGCTTATCTACTGCTCCCAGAGTTTTCACAAAATGCCTGGCTCCGGCCATTGCCTTTTGCAGACAAATAAATATTCAGGTTTACCCCTACATAGATGACTGCCTTATTCAGGCAGACAGCCAGGAAAAGCTGCTGAACCACCTGGCCTTTGTAAAGAGCCTACTAACCTCCCTAGGATACACAATCATTGAAAAGAAATCAAAACAGTTGCCCACCCAAAGGATAATATTCCTGGGAGCACGTCTGGACACAAAATCCCAGATGGCATAGCTTACACCAGAGAAACAAAATTTCCTGTCAACCTATTTCTCTCAACTGGCCACAAGGCCCCAGCTTTCTGCAAGGAAAATCCTGCAAGCCCCGGGGTTCATGACCTCTTGCATACTCCTCATTCCATATGCCAGACTGCATATGAGGAAACTTCAGTGGTACCTAAAGAGCCTTTGGTGTCAACACTCTCAAGACCTGGAAACTCTACCTATAATTCCTTGGCTCAGAAAGGAATTTCTTTGGTGGGCAACATCATGCTCCCACAACAAGGGACTGCCCTTTTCCCCACACCCTGCCTCCCAGACCCCCACCACAGATGCAGCAGGCTACGCTTGGGGTGCACACATGGACGGTAGTTGCATACAGGGCCAGTGGTGCCCACAGCAAATCCCCCTGCACATCAGTCAAAAAGAGATGATGGCTGCACAGCACGCCTTGGTAGCTTTCAAACCCCTTCTCTTTCCAGGGGTTCTCCTGATCAAAGCAAGATAACACCACTGTGATGTGGTACATCAACAAGCAGAGAGGGTCTCACTCCTACCCTTTATGCAGGCTGGCCATGACCCTTTGGCTAACAGCCTCTTCCATGCAACTACACCTGTTAGCACAATACCTACCAGGCTCTCTCAACTCCCTGGCAGATCAATTAAGCAGAAACTTTCTGGACCCACACAAGTGGCAGCTCAGCAGAAGTGTCTTCACCCTAATAACTCAGAAATAGGAAACCCCGAAGGTCCACCTCTTTGCCTCTCACACCAACCATTAGCTCAGCAAATTCTGCACCAGGGAGTTTCACTACATAGCTTGGAAAATGGATGCCCTGTCCTTGTCCTGGGTCTTCCTCTTGGTCTATGCCTTTCCTCCCCTTCCTCTCATCCTCAGGATACTGATCAGAATAAGGGAGGAAAAACCAAGGACCATTCTTATAGCTCCAGACTGGCCCAGACAGCACTGGTACCTCTTGCTGCGCAGCCTGTCCCCGTTGCCTCCATGGCATCTTCCACAGATTCCAAACCTCCTAACCCAGAGGGAAGGGGAATTCATGCATCCCGAATTGCAGACACTCAGTTTGGCAGCTTGGCTTATTCCATAACCCCGAACCAATCTGCCATTCTCAGTAAACAGGTTCTGGATGTTATCCATGAGGCCAGATGCCCTAGCACCAGAAAGTGTTATGCAGATAAATGGAAAAGGTTCCGCACCTGGACCCAGGTTAAGGGGGGGCCAATACGGCACAGCTCTCCATCCCTCTCATCCTGGATTACTTAGACCCTACTACACAGTGGTCTCTCTTTCACCTCTATAAAAGTTCATGCCTCTGGTGTTTCTGCTCATTTTCCTACTGAGCAGCCCCTTTTCTCACACCCTTTGATCAAACAGGTCCTCAGAGGGGCTAGTAACTTGAGGCTCACCAGAAGGGCACCAACACCGGCTTGGGACCTTAACTTTGTCTTGGAAAAGCTCACCCTGCCTCCTTTCAAACCAGCTTCTTCTGCAGAGCTAAAATTTCTCTCCTGGAAGACGGCCTTTCTTTTGACCATCACTTCAGCCAGAAGAATCTCTGAGCTGCAGGCATTCATGGCTGTGGAAGCCTTCATTGTCTTCCATGCAGAATGGGTATCCCTCAGAAATAACCCAACCTTCATGCCCAAGGTGGTGTCCAGTGTGGCTCTCAACCAATCCATTCATTTGCCCACCTTCTTTCCTAATTCCCAGAACAAGGGGGAGAGGATTATTCACTCTCTAGATGTGCACAGATAGCTCAGATTCTATCTGGACAGGGCTAAATCCTTCAGAAAGTCTGATCATTTGCTGGTTAGCTTTGCTACAGGGGCAGAAGGCAAAGCCATCTCCAAGCAAACCATTTCCAAATGGATAGCACACTGCATTCATTTCTGCTACAAGCAGCATGGTAGTCCTCCCCCCAAGGGGGCCAGGACACACTCCACGAGAGCAGCCTCCACCTCTCCAGATTTCCTCAGAGGAGTCCTCACCAGGGACATCCTGGAGGCTGCCACCTGGACATCTGTTTACACTTTCACCAAGCATTACCACCTGCCTCTCTTCTCCAAATCCAGGGTAGAGTTTGCCTCTGCAGTGTTGCAGGGCATCCTAACCAGCCCCTAGCTTCCTTAACTGCCTCTACTCATTTCCTCAGCTTTGGGAATCTACCCAAATGTGATGACTGCAACAGTGAAACACGAAGAACATAGTACAGTTGTGTACACTTACCATAAATGTAGATGTCCGAGTGTATTCACTGTTGCAGTCCTGGTTCCCCTCCCTCCATCCCCCTTTTTTCTCTTTCTCCTTTTATTACCATTCTTCCTTGTTGTTCTCCTTTCCTTACAGGGGACATATTGGTATTTATTTTGCACTGGTGGGGTTCTTCCACCAGAACCTGGCCTCCTACTTTGGGGGCTCCTGACAGGTCAGGACAAGAAAAACTGATGTAATGGCGTCAGCTGCCGTACTTTATATTATTGACGACCTGATGTCACTCCTCGAGCGACAGCAACCGACGCAGAAATACTAAGTCTCTGGTATTCGGGCCGGCCGAGGGCTACCCTGGCAGGGATAGCCCAAATGTGATGACTGCAACACTGAATACACTCAAATATCTACATTTATGGTAAGTGTACACAACTGTACTTTCTGAAGGAGGGATGGGCCTCCTTGAAATTGATTACATGTATAGATCTGCAGTCGTGGGACTCAACACATATCTGCTGACCTCACAATTCTCATAGTGAAATGGGACTCCACACATATCTGCTGACCTCACAAGACCCAAACATAGTGAAAGTTTTTAAACATGAGAAGAATAAATCTAAGATGACTTCTCTACTTAATCTAGCAGAAGCATATCGGCATCAAGCAGGAATGGAAATCAAACCAGAAGTGGATAAAAAGAAGGCAGCAACTGAAAGAGTATAAGGTGAAGGACCAGATGAGAAGGCAAGAAATGTGGAAAATGCATAATTATAGTTGCAAGTATAGAAAACTTCTGGAAGAACCTCATGTTGATCAGGAACAAATGCAGAAATGGTTAAGGAGAGACAAATTGAAACCAAGAGATGAAAGGTTAATATTGGTGGCACAAGATAGTTGGCTACATACATGCTGGTTTACAAAGTCCGTTGAACACGTGGGAGAAACAGACAAATGTTGGATGTTCATCGTGTGACACTGCTGCAGTCATTACACTTGGGTTCCCCAGTCGGCCTGAATTCCAAAGTGTTGGTCCGGCGTCGGTTGCTGTCGCTTCTTCCCTGACGTCAGTGCGCCAGGGGGATATAAGATGCAGCCGACGCCATTTTCTTCAGTCTTTCTTGCCGCGCAGTGCCCGAAGCAGAAGCAGTTCGCAAGTGCTGGTCGGCCGACTCCTGAGATTTTCATACCGAATCCAGAACCGAAGTCTTCTAAAAAGCTAAGTACCCCTTTGGGGAAACTTTTTCTTGCCTCAGACCGATGTCAGTAAAAGTTAATAATTGTATTTCTTGTGGGAAGCAAATACCTCATAAGGATTTCCACTCCTACTGTATCCTATGCCTAGGCCCAGACCACGACGTCACTGGTTGTCAGTTTTGTGCTAGGTTTAACAAGCGCACTATTAAACGTCAGTTTGATTTTGCCTGACATTATTTTGGCAGAAAATTTAATTACACTATGCCGTCGGAACTTCCGACGACCAGAATTCATAAAAACCGCAAGGATAAGGACAGGCATCCGAGGCCCAAGATTGATGACAAGGCCTCTTCTAGGCCCGTCGCCGGTTCTCCGGTTTTCAATGAGGCGCCTACGCAGCCCCTGACGACCGCTTCTATAGAACCACAGACCGCCTCCAACTCCCACATGGAGCTGGCTGGGCCTTCGGACGCTCCTGCAATTCAAATTACCGAGCTTAACCCTACAGAGGGAACCAAAGTAGCTGAACAATCCACAGCTTCAGAGGGTGTTTTCAGACCTACCTAGTTAACAGTTAAACCCTCTGTTAAGTCTAAACCTCCCTTAAAAGCAAAGAAACAGGCACAGCAATCTCCAGGGCAGGCTTCCATGCCTAAGAAACAAATGCTAAAAATGGCTGTAGACCTAATCGCCCTGATCAGGGGGTCCCAACCCCCTCCAGATAAAAGGCCCAGACAAGAAGCAGACTATGAATCTTCAGACCAGGTGTCCATTTCCTCTGATTCATCCTCTGACCTAGGGTATTCCTTACCCCCTTATGAGGATTCTGATGCTGAAGAATCCATCCCATCAGCCTCTCCGCCTGAGGACTACTCCTTTGGGGAGACCTTGCATACCATGAGGAACATTTCCACTGGGAAGGCCAGGCTTACTCAGAATCCAAGAAAAGGCTCAGAGACTTCCTTTTATTGCTTCAACACAGACCCCTTGCTATTCCGCCAGTGTTAGATATTGTGGATGATGTATATACTGAATCCAGCTTAAACCCTGACTCCTTACCACCAGCCCCAGTTAAGCCAGATAGATATTGCAGAGTCCCCCTGACTCTCACAAATTTGTATACAAAAGCCCTGTTGCTGACCCTGAAACTATTTCTCATGGACCCAAAGGGATTAAGGCCTCATCAGCTAAAAACCCAGTCCCCTCTGACAGAGATTCCAGAGCATTAGACAGATGGGGCAAGAAAGTTTATACATCTGCAACTTTAGCCATGAGAGCCCTGAATTGCCAGTTTCACATGCTAAAATATCAGCAATTTTTAATGTCTCAGTTGAAACAAAAGATGCTTCCAGATTCAGATCCTCCTAACTTGAAAGAAATGCAGGATTTATTGCATGCAGCTGAACAAGTGGGAAAACATACTTTGCAATGTGGTTTTGATTCCTTAGAGGCCTCCTGTAGAGCAGCAGTTACAGGCTCTGTCATTAGAAGGCATGCTTGGTTAAAAGAGCATACGCTACCAGATCATGTTAAGGCCAAATTACTGGATGCACCTTTGCAACAGGATGTGTTGTTTGGAGTTAAGGCAGAGGAGGTATTTAAAAAGATGGAAGATAAGGCAAAATCTATGCAAACGGTCAAAGATTTCTTACAGGTTCAACCTTCTCGTTTTAGCAGAAATTGGCCAACAAAAAATTGGCTCTTTCCAGTCACAGACAGACCTCAAAGGGGCAGATATAGACGTCCAAGAGGTAGAGGTCAGACACAAGGACCTTACAGACCTCGACAATGGGGTACACCAGGCCAGAAAGAAGGGGAAGACAGACCTCAGCCTTATAAAAACAGTCTCAATGACTTCCCACTACAGCTGCCAAACAGCTCTCTCTTGGCAGCCCCCTTAGGAGGAAAACTGACTCTTTTCTATCACAATTGGCATTGCATCACCAAAGACAAATGGGTTCTCAACATTATATCTCAAGGTTACAGGTTCCACTTCCACACTCTTCCAAGGTTAAATCTTCCAAGGTTAAAAGGAATGCCAAATCTGCCACCAAATCAACGGGCAGAGGCTCAAAAACAAATTACAGCACTCATGGACATGAGAGCTATTCAAACGGTACTGCCACAAGAGCAAGAACAAGGATTTTACTCAAGACTCTTTCTGGTTCCCAGAAAGGACAAAGCCTGGAGACCCATTCTGGACCTTTCTTTTCTGAACACTTACCTGGATATTCCGAAATTCAAAATGTTGACACTACAGCAGCTTCTTCCCATGCTGGGCAAGAAAGCTTGGGTCGTGACTTTGGACCTCAAAGAGGCATACCTGCATGTCCCTATCAGACAAAACTGCAGAAGATACCTCGGATTTCTAGCAGGTTCAATGTACTATCAATTCTCTGCACTGCCCTTTGGCTTTCTACTGCTCCCAGGGTCTTCACATAGTGCCTGGCACCAGTAATTGCATTTTGCAGGCAAAAAGGAATTCAAATTTACCCATACCTGGATGACTGCCTGATTCAAGCAGAGAGCAAGGACATTCTTCTAAAGCATCTGGCGTACATAAAAAAGTTAGTTGCCTGGGGTACACAGCAAATGAAAAGAAATCAAAACTAGTGCCCTCACAACAGATATTCCTGGGTGCCAACTTAAACACAATGGTCCAGATTGGTTATCTCATGGCAGACAAGCAAGGACAACTGACTCAGTATTTTCATTTAATGGCAACAAAGACCCAACTCCCTGCAAGAAAAATTCTGCAGGCCTTGGGGTACTTGGCTTCTTGCATACTACTAATTCCATATGCCAGACTGCATATGAGGAAACTACAATGGTACCTAAAGAGTGTATGGTCTCAACACTATCAAAATTTGGAAACAGTTATACCACTAATCCCTTGCCTGCAACAGGAGTTTCAGTGGTGGGCTCAAGCTTGTCACCTTAACAAGGGACAGCCTTTTACTCAACCCACAGCCAGGCAGACACTGACAACAGATGCATCGGATTACGCCTGGGGAGCACACATGGCAGGAAAATGTATTCAGGGTGAGTGGCCCGCAGAACAAAGACATCTCCACATCAATCAAAAAGAGATGCTAGCTGTACAAAATGCAATTATAACTTTCAAGGACCTGCTACATCCAGGACAACTACTTCTAAAGACAGACAACACCACAGTTATGTGGTACATAAACAAGCAAGGGGGCACACGCTCCTACCCCCTCTGCAGACAAGCCATGAACGTGTGGAACACAGCTTTAAACTACCAAGTTCATCTGCAGGCACGATTCCTGCCAGGAGAGAAAAACACACTGGCAGACGACCTAAGCAGAAACATTATGGATCCTCACGAATGGCAATTGAGTCCACAAATATTCAGAATGATAGCACAAAAATGGGGGAAACCAGACATAGATCTGTTTGCAACCCCAATGAACTGCCAACTACAAAAATTCTGCACAAGGAGCTACCATCCACAAGCATGGAAAGTGGATGCCCTCTCATTCAGTTGGAAAAAACTACAAGTATATACGCTTTCCCTCCTTTACCTCTCCTTCCAAAGGTACTCATAAAAGCCAGGCAGGAAGAGCCAAAGATGATCCTGATTGCACCAGACTGGCCACGCCAGCACTGGTACCCAATCTTAAAGAACTTAGCACAAGAACCACCCTGGATTTTGCCTCAAATCCCACAGCTGTTGACACAACACAACAATCGGCTACTTCACAGCCAGCTAAAGACCTTAAATATAGCTGCATGGAAAATTCCTTAACCAAGCAAACATTGCTTCTCTCCAAAGCTGTTATGGATGCCATTCTGGAGGCCAGAAGGCCTAGCACCAGGAAAGCCTACTCGGATAAATGGAAGAGATTCTGTGCCTGGAACCAAGCACACAGCCTTGACCCTCTTGTCCCAAACATTCCTCAGATACTTCAATACTTAACTGAGATGCTGGACAGGGGCCTCTCCTTCTCATCCATCAAGATTCATGCCTCAGCCATTTCTGCTCATTACAACACGGATCCACCAATTTTTTCAAATCCTTTGCTCAAACAGTATCTCAGAGAGGCTAAAAACATGAGACCGCCCCGTAGAGCACCTACACCAACTTGGGACCTCAACTTTGTTTTGGAAAAATTAACCTTAGCTCCTTTTGAGCCAGCTAACACAGCAGAATTAAAATACATCTCTTGGAAGACTGCTCTGCTACTGGCAATAACATCAGCAAGAAGAGTCTCAGAATTACAGGCACTAATGACAGTGGAACCTTTCCTCATCTTCCACCAGGACAGGGTGTCCTTACGAACTAACCCTACGTTTATGCCAAAGGTAGTATCAAGTGTGGCTCTAAACCAAACTATTCACTTGCCAACTTTTTATCCAAAACCACAGAACAAAGGGGAGAGACTACTACATTCCTTGGACATTCACAGACAGTTACGCTTCTACTTGGACAAAACCAAAGCTTTCAGAAAATCTGAGCAATTATTGGTAGCATACGCTGCAGGAGCACAGGGAAAAGCCATTTCAAAGCAGACTATTTCAAAATGGATAGCTCGCTGTATACATTTTTGCTACACCGACCATGGGTAACCTGTACCTAGCAGCATTAGATCTCACAACACCAGGGCAACAGCCACTTCAACTGCCTACCAAGGATATTTTAGAAGCAGCAACATGGAGTTCTGTCCATACCTTCACCAAACATTACCATTTGCCTTTATATTCCAAATCCAGAGCTGGCTTTGCCACTGCTGTTCTGCAGGGCCTTATAGTCACCCCTAATGCCTTATAGATCCATCCTCCCTACCTCAGCTTTGGGATTCCACCCAAGTGTAATGACTGCAGCAGTGTCACACGATGAACATAGTACAGTTTTGTACCTACCATAAATGTAGATGTTCGAGTTTAGACACTGCTGCAGTCCAGGTTACCCTCCCTCCTTCCCCTCTTACTTTCTGGTACGTACCTACGTCTTCTACCCTTATTTCCTAAAGGGAGTATTTGCTGGTAATTAAAAATGGTGGTTTGCTTTTCTATTATATATTTTACTAGCAATTTGCAAGGCCTACCTATTTGGGGGCACCTGACATCTGAGGCAAGAAAAACTGAAGAAAATGGCGTCGGCTGCATCTTATATCCCCCTGGTGCACTGACGTCAGGGAAGAAGCGACAGCAACCGACACCGGACCAAGATTTTGGAACTCAGGCCGACTGGGGAACCGCCTGACGGCAGGATAACCCAAGTATAATGACTGCAGCAGTGTCAACACTCGAACATCTACATTTATGGTAGGTACAAAACTGTACTTTTTGTAAAACTGAATTGGAAAGAGTCGCATACCTCATTGCTGGTTGTGACATACTGATGGCAGAAACTGAAAGGCATAATAATGTGGCAAGACTGCTGTACTGGGGATTTTGCAAACATTATCGTATTGAAGTGGCTAAAAAACACTGGAAACATGAGCCACAAAGCATCATAGAAAATTATGAAGTTTATATCACATGTGGTCACCCATTACCAACAGTTCAAAATGTAGATGCTAGAAAATCTGATATGATGGTCCATGAAAAGAAGACAAAAGTAGCATTGATCATTGAAATCGCCATACTCCGTGACTACAGTGTGTTGCATACAGAGACACAAAGTCATAAAATATCAGGATCTGCAGGTAGAAACGAGAACAATGTGGAAGAAAGATACCCAGACAGTTCCAATAGTAGTAGGAGCAACAGGCTTATAGAAAAGAATCTACAATCATATTTAGATACGTTACCAGTCCATGCAGAAGGAGTCATTAGTGGGCACATTGCCGGTGCTGCAAAGAGCACTTTTGGCTGACATCAAATTTCATGAACTTTAATCGTACTTTGACTTAGGAATGGGGTCTTTTCCTGTCGTGGTAGTAGAAACCCAAAAGTTTTGGAGAAATTAAAAAAGATTATATTCATAAAATATTCTAAAAACTAAGCCAATACAGGAATGGAGAAAGGAGATTTTGTTAATAAGGATGACTGCAGGTAGAGGTAATGAAAATAGGCAAGGGAGGGCTGGAATTTATAGGAGAAGCTAAGGTACTGGAACAAATGTCTAGAAAGGGAAAGTTAGAAGAGTGGGTTGACACTAAGCAGAAGTTTGGACTGCAGGTTAGAGACTGCCTCCCATACTAGGGATTGATATTGGAGTATAGGCAAAGAAAAAAGTGATAGGGGAGTGCCAAGTGAAAGACCAGCTTTGATAAAAGAGTTTTTAATTGAGTCTAGAACAGAAGCTAATGCTAAAAAGGAATAATTAGTAGGGCATGTACTATATTGCATAATAACTGTAAGAATGAATTACACGAGGTTAGAAAAGATTGGGAAGAGATACTGGAAAGGCAATTCATGAAGAAACAGTGGGAGCACATCTGTATGGCTTTCAAGTTTGCAACAAAGTTCAGAAGATTTAACATTTTTACTTGGAAGCGTTTGTTTGGGTATTTTATACCCCAAGCAGACTTCAGAGATTTTTTTCTCAGGTAAGTAGCAATTGCTGAAGGCGTGATGGAATAAGGTAACAGGAAGCAAGTTTTTTTGGAATTTAACAAATTAGTAGATTTTAAAAATCTACCGCGGTGGTGGTGCTGCGGTAGCGTTGTCGCCTCACAGTAAGACGCTGTCTGGTTCGATTCTCAGCTAGAGCGTCTTCTGCGTGGAGACGTGTAATGGGTGTACCTTCGTTGAAGGTTGTGCGTCAGGGCTGGTAACTTGGCACGTATAAATCAACTACCAATCATTAGCGGACCGGAGTTCCGCTGTGGCGAGCCCTAACCGGGAAAAGCCGAAAGACACAACAGCAAAAAGTAGATTTTAAAAATCTCCTACAGAGTTCTCTGTCAGAAATGTTGGTGGAGCATATGGCTGTAACATGGAAATGATTCTTTCAAGCTGGAACACAGGATCTGAATTGTCTAGATCTAGTAAGGCCTTTCTTGGTTTAATATTATTGGATACCAAAAAAGCAATTACTAAAAAATGGAAATAAAAGTCCAAACTGACTGCAATCAAAGTACTGAACATTGGAAGAGAGAAAAAAGACCTGCATCTTGTGATTTTTATAAAAGGGAAGGAGCAAATTACATAAAAATAATTAGACTTTGTGGAACAATACATGCAAAATAATATTGAGGAAGAGGAGTGAAATGTAAGGAAAGGCAGGAGCTGTGCAATTTGTGTAATGTTGGAGTAAATGAAGTTTGTTAACATGTGTATTGCATCAGAGTAACAAAAGAAATGTTGATATGAATTGTGTTATTTTCTATCACTGCAAATGTACTTTTGTCATTTTTGAAAGTTGTTTAATAAAGATGTTTTAAAAAAGGAATGATTGTGTTTGGTTCTGTAGTTTAGATATGACTCATTGGCACTGGGTGTCTTAGATGGGGTTGTGAAGTTAAACAACACATGGTAGGGAATCTTATTTCTAGTTACAAAGATGTGGAATCTTTCCAGATTGTATCTTGCCTTGCACATCTAGACATGTTGAAGTTAGAGAGGAATATGGACCATATGCTTGTCTTATAAGTACATATCTCAGCCTTTGCCCCATTTATTTATGAGAGGTCCACTAAGAAATATTTATTTGCAATGTATGCAGTTAGTCCTTAAGTTTTGGAATGGCTGCTCCAATGAGAAGAAAGCAGGAGTCGCATTCCCAGATACTTTACATCAAACTTGATTGAGAAAGACCTTAAATAGTCAGGGCTAATCTCCTAATCCTTATATTGTGATGTCATTTAGAAATTACATTTTTTTATCAGGCTTCCCAGAAGTGGACATCTCCTTGAGAGAAATTTCTGCTCTTATAAAGGAGCTTTTTAAAGTGTGTGTGTGTGTGTGTGTGTGTGTGTGTGTGTGTGTGTGTGTGTGTGTGTGTGTGTGTGTGGTTGGTAGGGGGTTGCAAAATAACAAATCTGAGAGGTTCCCTCACTATTTTAGACTTTTAAGGATTACTTTGAGACTGCATCTCTCTAGATAGATTTTCAGCCATCTACCCATAAGAAAATAGGTGTTTTAAACAGTGCAAATAAAAATTAATGGCATTACCCAGCAAGGTTGAGATTCAAGTGATGGTTGTAGTCAGATTACATCAACAAAGTAATAACAATCTATGCCTGGCTTGAGAGTACAGGCCTTGCCAGATGATGTCAAGGGCAGCAGTTAGATGTAATCCATGAAGAAGAATTTACTGGTATTTGATGGCTCTTTAAAAAAGTAGAGGGATGGTAGACTACCTGTGAATTAATTGAGCATTAGTTGCTTATCTTTTCCCAGGTACAGTAGTAGGCATTATCCTACTAAACATTTGGTCTCCTGTGCAAATCAGTACAAACTTGATAAGTTCAAGCAGAGAAGGTCTTTTGAAAAGAGTCAGGTCTGAGAAGATGATGGACTCAAAGGCAGGCAGTAGATTTAGGGTGAGGAGAGGAAAGTGTTCTCTCTCTTATGCTGTAGCAGTCAGTATCATTTTCATAATATCCACCTCTTTTTTCTCTCCCCGTCTCTTCCTTCTCCCCCTTCAGATCTTACATCCTGAAAGTAAGTGGATTATAAATAACAGACAATTGGTAAAACAGGTCATATCCCCAAGCCATAAAATAGGGTTCATAACTTTTCCTTTCAAGGAATGCCTCTCATTTCTCCAGAGTAGAGCGAACTAACACGGCCATGCTTGATAGAACTCCTTTAGCTGAAGCAATGGAAAAGGCCTCCCCAAAATGGAGCCAAAGAAAGTGTTCCTACTTCACAGTATTTCTGGTTCCAAAAAGGTGATGCTTAGAGACCCATTCTAGAAGTCTCCTGGATGAACAAGTTTTTAAAGGACACCAAGTTCAGTATGCTAATTCTCCAAACACTGCTTCTGCTTTCTTTACAGTCTGCCTTAGTGACTCTACACTTAAACTAAATGTACTTACATGCCAATTCATGAGGACTGTGGACAGTACCCTGGGTTCAAGACTGGGCATGAGAATTTCCAGTTTATCTCCTTGCCCTTTGTTCTGTCTGCAGCACTCGTAGTATTTACTGAATGCTTAGCACTAGTTTGCCTATGTCATGACCCAAGGGATTCAGATTTACTCTTGCCTAGATGGGCTGTGGTTTAGTTTAATTGTCTTGTCCATTTTGGACTTTCCTCCGACTCTTCCCAAGCTAAGTCCTACTCCAGTAAAGCACAAATCAGAATAAGCTGTTTTTACCACACGATGTAGCATTACACTTGAGTAATGTCTTCTAGAACTTAAGCCAGAAGACAGCAATGTCATCATAGATATTTCTGAGGGCTCTGGTTTGTATATCGGTTTCTGTCCTCATGATCTCCCTCCAGCTAGGATTCACGAGGAGGATGTAGTTGTCCTGTGTAAAAACATAGGCTTCCTTTGAAAAAGACCCCGCTCCTGATTCTACTCCATCAATGAAGAATTCAAATGGTAGTCCCAGCAGATGCAAATAAATCAATGACTGTTATCTGTAGTCTCAGACCACCATGTGCCTTTGGGGGATCCTTGTACAGAAGGCACCTTGATCTCTTCTTTGACAAGTGGGCATGTTAGTTTTTAACAATGTATGGCTTTTATTATAGCCAAAAGGGCTTTCAAAAAGTTTTAGCAGCTAAGGGCCTTGAAAGTAATCACAGTTAACACCATGGTGATATAGTGCATAAACAGAAACAACCAATTTTTACCAGTTCTGTAAATAAACTTATGACAGCTTTTGTCATAACCTGTCACCTAGGTCTTTAGGTACAGGTGTCTTGTGTCTCCTCAAACTATAATGAAGCAAAGTCAAACAGGTCCAAGGGAAGCAGTCTTCTAGGTTCATAGGCAAGTGCTAGTCAGTCAGTCTACAGATTATTACAGGCCTAGCCAATAACCAGGCAATGATTAAAGGTGAGAATCAAACCCTGTAGCTTGTGCGTGTGAGGTAAACA
>NC_056727.1:1140701363-1140783863 GCF_019279795.1 Protopterus annectens | reverse complement strand
ATTTTTAGACTTGCCTCAGCGCAGGCCTCTAGCTATACCCCCTGTCCTGGATATTGTAGATGTCTTTATGGAATCCACTCTTACCTCTAATACTTTACCACCACCTCTTAGAAAGCCTGACAGGTACTACAGAGTACCTGACTCTCACAAGTTTCTCTTTAAAAATCCCACTGCAGATCCAGAGACCATTTCCCAGGGACCTAAAGGTATTAAGGCTACCACAGGCAAAAACCCTACCCCTTCAGACAGGGATTCTAGGGCTTTAGACAGATGGGGTAAGAAGGTATATACCTCTGCAACTCTTGCCGTCAGGGCTTTAAATTTCCAGTTTCACATGTTGAAGTACCATCAGCATATTATGGAACTAATTAAACAAAAAATGTTGTTGATTCCTGATTGTGCAGAAAATAAGGATTTACAAGAGTTAATGCATTCTGCAAACCAAGTTGGTAAACATACCTTGCAGTGTGGTTTTGATGCCTTAGAATCATCTTGCAGGGCTGCTGTCACTGGGTCTGTTCTGAGAAGGCATGCTTGGCCAAAGGAACAAATCTTGCCAGAACATGTCAAAGCAAAATTATTAGATGCTCCATTAAACCAAGAATGTTTGTTTGGCACAAAAGCAGAAGTTCTCAAAAAGATGGAGGAAGAAGCTAAATCTATGCAAACTTTTAAAGATCTCTTAGAGGTACAGCCACCTAGATTCAGTAGGCATTGGCCTTCTAAAAACTGGTCCTTTCCTGTCTCTCCCAGACCTTCTCAGTCCAAACCCAGGGGCAACAGACCACAAAGTCTACAGTCTCAGGGTATGCACAGAGCTAAACAATGGAGTGCTTCCACCTCAAAAACAAGGAGTGGTAAGCCACCCCTTATGAAAAAAATTCACAATGACTTGTCTTTCATCCTTCCCAGCCATGCCCATGTACTTGCATCCCTATGAGGAAAACTCGCCCTGCATGAAAAAAACTGGGAGTACATTACCCGGGACTGATGGGTCTTAAACATTGTATCCCAGGGATACAGATTCTGCTTCCACTCACTGCCAACCCCAAGCAGGTTGCCAGACCTTCCTCCAAACCAGTGGGCAGAGGCCCAAAAGCAAGTACTTTCTCTTCTCAGTATCGGGGCTATTCACCCTGTTCCAACAGAGCAAAAGAGACAGCGAACTCTTGGTGCCTATCGCGGATCTGTCAATTCTCAACACCTTCCTGGTGGTACCAAAATTCAAAATGCTTACACTCCAGCAGCTGCTTCCTCTGCTAACCAAGGACTCCTGGCTGGTCACCCTACACTTAAAAAGAATTTTATCTGCATATCTGCACATCCCCATAAGGGAATCTTACAGGAAATATCTATGTTTCAGGGCAGGCTGTATGCACTATCAATTCTCTGCACTTCCCTTTGGCTTATCTACTGTGCCCAGGGTATTCACAAAGTGCCTGGTTCCAGCCATTGAATACTGCAGGCAGAGAAATATTCAAAGTTACCCATACTTGGATGATTGCCTGATTCAGGCGGACAGTCAGGAATTGCTACTTCAGCACCTGACATTTGTAAAGAGACTCCTAACTTCTCTGGGGTATACCATCAACAAAAAGAAATCACATCTGGTACCCAGCCAAAAGATTGTATTCCTGGGAGCAAGCTTGAACACAACTTCCCAGATGGCATTCCTCACTCCAGAAAAGCAGGTTTATTTGACAAGTTACTTCCAACTACTGGCCATCAAAACCCAGCTATCTGCAAGAAAAATACTGCAAGCCCTAGGGTTCATGGCCTCATGCATTCTCCTAATTCCATATGCAAGACTGCATATGAGGAAACTTCAATGGTACTTAAAAAGTCTCTGGTGTCAAAATTCTCAGGACCTGGATACACTGATTCCTTTCATTCCTTGCCTAAGGACAGAGTTCGTTTGGTGGGCAGAGGCCTACAACCACGACAAGGGACTCCCTTTCACTCAACCCCTCGCCGCCAAAACCCTGACAACAGATGCATCAGACTATGCACGGGGAGCTCATATGGCAGGCAAATGCATTCAAGGCAAATAGAGCCGAGGACAAATTCACCTGCATAGCAATCAAAAAGAAATGTTAGCTGTACAGAATGCACTGACAGCCTTCAAATACCTTATCCTTCCAGGACAACTCTTGATAAAGACAGACCGCACCACAGTTATGTGGTACATAAACAAGCAGGGGGGAAGTCATTCGTACCCACTCTGCAGGTTGGCCATGGCTCTGTGGAACACAGCCTTGAGCAATCAAGTGCACCTGCAAGCTCAATTCCTGCCAGGCAAACAAAAGTCACTGGCAGACAACTTAAGCAGAAATCTACTGGACACACGAGTGGAAACTGGAACCCAACTCATTCAAACTTCTAATCCAGAGGTGGGGGACACCAGAGGTGGACGTCTTTGCTTCCCCCCAAAACCATTTGAGCAAATTTTGCACCAGAACACCCCACAGCCAAGCATGGAAAGTGGATGCCCTATCCTTTACATGGCAAAACCTCTCAATCTATGCCTTTCCCCCTCTGCCCTTCCTCTCAAAAGTACTACTCAAGATCATACAGGACAGACCAAGAACAATCCTTATTGCACCAGACTGGCCACGCCAGCACTGGTACCCACTCCTATGCAGTCTGACAGCAGTGCCACCCTGGCACCTACATCAGACCCCCTCTCTGCTGTCCCAGCAGGAGGGACAGATTTTGCATCCTCAGCTGCAAACCATGAACCTTGCAGCCTGGCTTATTCCCTGAATACATCACCAGCAACCCTCAGAAAACATGTGCTTAATGTCATCCTTGAGGCCAGGAGGCCTAGTACTAGGAAATCCTATTCAGAAGAATGGAAAAGATACTGTTCTTGGGAGCCAGTCTCAAGGAAAGGACACAGCCGTGCCCACCTTACCTCAAATCCTAGATTATCTAGCAGAGCTTCTCCACAAAGACCTATCCTTCTCATCAATTAAGATTTATGCCTCTGCCATCTCAGCTCATTACAATACTGAGCCACCCCTCTTCTCTCACCCTCTGATCAAACAGTTCCTGAGAGGAGCTAACAATTTAAGACCCCCGAGGAGAGCTCCCACTCCTGCCTGGGACCTTAACTTTGTACTGGAGAAGCTCATGCTTCCTCCCTTTGAACCTACTACTGCAGCAGAGATAAAATTCCTCTCCTGGAAAACAGCCTTACTTCTAGCCATCACATCAGCAAGAAGAGTGTCTGAGTTACAGGCTCTTACGGCTGTGGAATCCTTCATTATCTTCCATGCGGACAGGGTTTCCCTCAGGACTAACCCATCATTTATGCCCAAGGTGGTATCCAGTGTGGCTTTAAACCAATCCAGCCATTTACCAACCTTTTTTCCTAATCCTCAGAATAAAGGGAAAAGGATCCTGCACTCCTTGGATGTGCACAGACAGCTCAGGTTCTACCTTGACAGGACTAAGCCTTTCAGAAAAACTGACAAGCTGCTAGTCAGCTTTGCTACAGGGGCAGAGGGCAAGGCCATTTTAAAGCAAACCATTTCCAAATGGATAGCACACTGCATCCATTTCTGCTACAAACACCATGGAAAACCTTTCCCACAAGGTATCAAAACTCATTCCACTAGGGCTACCTCAACTTCTACAGCATTTCTCAGGGGAGTCCCTACCAGGGACATCCTGGAAGCTGCAACTTGGAGTTCTGTACACATGTTTACCAAGCATTACCACTTACCTGTCTTTTCTAAATCCAGAGCTGGATTTGCCACAGCAGTCTTACAAGGCCTGCTAGCCAGCCCTAATATGTCTTGACTGCCTCCACCCTTCCTCAGCTTTGGGAATCAACCCAAGTGTGATGACTGCAACAGTGAAACACGAAGAACATAGTACAGTTGTGTACACTTACCATAAATATAGATGTTCACGTGTCTTCACTGTTGCAGTCCTGGTTACCATCCCTCCAGCCCCCTGACTTATCTATGCTTTCTACCCTTACTCTTTTTGGCCATATCTTATTGCTATGGTATTTACCTTTTACTGGTGGTATTCTACACCATGTAACTGCTTCCTATTTTGGGGGCTCTTGACATCTGGGTCAAGAAAAACTGATGTAATGGCATCGGCTGCATGTTTTATACCCCTGATGACCTGATGTCATGGAAGAGGCAGCAGCATCTGGTGCAGAAATCTCAAGACACTGGTATTCGAGCCGAATGAGGGCTACCTACAGGCAGATAACCCAAGTGTAATGACTGCAACAGTGAATACACTCAAACATCTACATTTATGGTAAGTGTACACAACTGTACTTTCCATTGCTTGGAACCCAAGAAGCATAACCCTTCTAAGTGTTTCTGCATTCATCAGGTCACTTCAGACCCTATACAGGGGTTGCCCGTAGTATGTGGGACTGGAGCATAATGATGAGGATTGCTACAAATTTCAGGTCTTCATCCTGGCCACCTGCAGATGACTTGAAGGAAAGATTCTGCTAACCTTAATGTTTGTAGCATGGCAGCTGTAGAGGGTAGTTAGCCAAAGAGTCCCATGCATGGATCCCTGATCCTGAGAGAACAAAGATTGGGGAGCGGGAGGATAGGTCGTGGTTAAAGACTGTACCAACTTCATGTCTGTGTCAGTCTCTGAACCCTTGCTGATGACGTGCGGCCTTTCTAGAGAAGAATAACACTCTCTTGCCTGTCAATTCTTGATGGCTTTAAAAGAACTTATAGATGTGCTACACAGAATTAGACATAGGGTTTGAGAATTGCCTGTGCCAGACTTTAACATGTGGCTGTCATTTTCAACAATGGATCTTTTAGTCCCTGGGGTACATCTTCTTAGCTAAGTACAGTGATGGATAAACAGATACTCTTAGTCATTTTCTTTTTGGCCCAACCCTTCCACTTGACAATCTAACTTCTCCATCTGAGTCCCACACCACCACCACCAACACGATGACCTCATTTATTTCTCCGTATAAAAGAACTGCATTCATTCACTGGAATGATATCCATGTAGACTGGGAGTTGGAATTGTCATCTGTTAAGGTATTGATTTGGGTTAAACCTTATCATCCCCATGTGAGCATGTAAACTTGTAAGAAAGCATGCAGTGGGCTTGCCATGTATTGTCCATGGCTCTGTAAGTGACTTAAAATCCTGTCCCCTTGCATGCAGCACCTCAGTATGATCCCAGTCTACATTAGTGGTTTTTCTGTGGAAAGTGTGAATGGGCGCACACACACGCACACCTCTCCTTCCCCAAAGGAATGACAAGCAGACACCACTTCTTCATTCTTCTTCTGCATGCTAGTTCGATCAGACAGCCAAACTGCTAATCAGTCTCTGGTCACATGTGTTGTAGTCAGGGCTTTGTGTGCTAGTAGAACCTGCTAGATGCTCTTAATTCTTTTTGGGCCCACTTTCTCTAGATGTCCAAGAAGTTTAAGGAGCCCCTGATCCATGAGAACTGTGTGATGGCAGTACCACGCCCTGCACTTGCATGTCACCTCATAGTAATGGCTTTGGCTCCTGCAATTATTACTCTAACCCTAGGCATGCAACTGTCCATTCTGCTATGAGTGTTTTATAGGAAGAGTGCAGTTCAATCACTGCAAGACTCTAGTGACTGGAGACATTTTGCATTATCCTGAGAGACCACCAAGGGAAATCTGAATGGATCAAGCTCCCTTACCTATGTGATAGAATAATTTACTTTTTCCATATGTAGCAGTGTTTTGTATGTACAGTGTATATAAAAAGTGTACACACACCTGTTTACAATGCTGTAATTAAATCAGAAGGTGCTTCAACAAAGTATTAGTTTAATGGTGTGCATACTTATGCAACCCGCTTGTTGTACGTTTTTTAATTTTAATATTTTTCCCGTAACAGATTTGTTTGTTTTTCAATGGTATTGTACAGGTTATAGGTCACATTAAAGGTGGGAAAAGTTTTGAAATGATTTATTGTGGTCTAATTTTTGTATATCGCAAAAACCTGGATTTTAATTGGGGTCTTTACACTTTTTATATCCACTGTATCCTGTTTGAGAATCCCTATGGCTCATGAGAGCTTCTGTTCACTGGCAGTGATTCATGTTCTTCATAGTGGTAACTGCTGCAGTAGCCTAAGCTATATGGGTTATGGTTTACCTTTGAAACTGCGAATCACAGTGGTTTGAGTGCTCATATCAGCGACTCGATACCACGAAACTGGACATGTCGACGAACCTTAATGTTCAAAAAACAGCTAATCGAAAAGCAGATTCACTGTTTTACAAACATTGTTGATAAAAAAAAAAAAGGTGTAAAGCTGAGGGGCAAGCACCCCTGCATCCCCCACACCCCCCTACTTTATTATTGTAACTCCGAGATCGCACTGCAGTGGGGAAAGGAACCATTTCCCGATCCCCACTATAGTGCAACCCGCCCAGAATGTCGAATGTGCAATGAGCTCATTCGCTTTTTGCACATTCAAACCTTTTTCCGTTCGGCGTTTGCAAACTTTGAAGACTGCTTTTTGGACATTTGCGGTTTGCCCTTGTGCAGTACGCACATATAAAGGTAAACCATGGGTTTTATCCTGCATAAGGTAAAATAACCAACTTTCAAAGGTTTCACAACACCTTCCATGCACTGAAACTGTTAGCAAAAGCTGAGCCAACTAAAGAAACAGGTTTAGGTGCAAAGTCCTTCTCCTGAGAAGTTCCCTTCAGAGAAAAAACTGTCCACACTGCTTTTTAGTTTTTTTTTTTTTTTTTGTTAAATGCATCTACTTTAAAGCCATGGAAAAGTATTTTTATTGACTGCCACCTTACTTTTATGCACTTTTAAAGTTGAGTGCACTTTTTTACATTTGTGGTAAAAAGTTGTTAACTACTTTTTCTGTGGATAAACTATGTTTATTGTACTTTTGGGTTGTAGGGAAAGTGTTTAAAATGCTGTTGTGTTTTTGTAGGGAAAAGTGACTTTTTGCTACTTTCCTGTTTTACTGAGCATTGCTGCTTAACCTCCTTGGGAAACAAGGACTATTCTCAGCTTGACCATGGAATAAACTACCCGTTCTTTGGTCAGATTTTCTTCCAACTACAAAAAGAAAAAGTTAACAAAGCCTTTACAATAACAACAGGCTGGTTATTTGCCACAACTGCAGGTGGGCAACTCTGCTGTGGGCAAAGCTGACTGCAGGTGGGCAACTCTGCTGTGGGCAAAGCTGGGTGCCCTTCGTGTTTCACTGTTGCAGTCATCACCTGTGGGTTATCCCTGCTGTGGTAGCCCTCGGCCGGCCCGAATACCAGAGTCAATGTTTTTCTGCGTCGGCTACTGTTGCATGCTACCTGACGTCAGGTCGTCAGTGCAATAAAGGAGAGCAGCCGATGCCATTACGTCAGTCTTTCTTGCCATGGAGCCCGTAGCAGAAGCAGTTCATAAGTGTGCCGGTCGGCCACTACCAGAGTTTTGCGTTACAACTGAAAACGTCTAAAGCTAAGTACACTGTTTGGGATCCTTTTTTTTTTTTCTTGCACTAACCGATGTCTGAAAAAGTTAACAACCGTCTTGCCTGTGGAAAGCAAATACCACACTGAGACTTGTTTAGGCCCAGATCACGATGTCGCCTGTTGCCGGTTCCGTACACTCTTTAATGCGAAAACCATTCGTTGTAGAGCTGTTGTTGTAGCCTGGGATTTTCATCTTCTGTCTTCGCATTCTGAGATGGTGTCAGTCAGCCAAGTTTCCATAGACATTCTGAAGAAAAGTAAGGATAAAGATAAAGACGCACCACACAAGGCCAAGCCTTCCGACAAGTCTACCGCTAAGCAGGTCAGTTCTCCGGAATTCAGTGAGGTGCTTTCACAACCCCTGATGCCCAATTCGATACCTTCGCAGGCCTCTACAGAGACCCTTTCAGAGTCCGGTGTGCCACAGAAATCTTCATAGTCTTCCGAGCCTTTGGTTGTCTCTGCTTCGTTTTGGTCTGGAGCCGCAACGCAGGCACCGGCTTCCAAGGAGGCCTTTCATACTACTGATTCCATTCAAAAAATGTCTTTTCTTCCAACTACCGTTCCTCTCAGGCCGATGGATTCACTTAGGCCTAGAGGTAAGGCCCTCCCAGGAAAACTACCTCTAGCCACCATGTTACTCTTGCTCCTCCTCCCCAAACTGAGATGCTTAAAATGGCAGAGGATCTTCTCTCCCTTATCAGGGATAGTCAGGCCACAACTTCTAAAAGGAAAAGAGACCTTTCTCCTGATATACTCACAGAACAGGATTATGAGGAATCTGTTTATTCAGAGTTTGAAGAGGAACAACAACCTCTGACTGCTTATGAGGATTCAGATGCAGAGGAATCCATTCCGTCTGCCTCCCCACCAGAAGATCTTTCCTTTGGGGAAACCCTTCACACCCTCAGGGAATATTTCCACTGGGAATTCCAGGACTTCCCTCAGTCTAAGAAAAGATGAAGAGAGTTTCTAAACCTGCCCCAGCACAGACCCTTGGCCATCCCTCCTATCTTAGAAGTAGTTGATGATGTATTCCAGGAATCCAGTTTAAATCCTGACACCCTCCCACCTGCTCCCAGAAAACCTGACAGGTATTACAGAGTACCAGATTCTCACAAATACCTGTACAGAAATCTGCTGCAGACCCGGAGGTCATTGCACAGGGACCAAAAGGAGCTAAGGCTAGTTCTGCAAAAATCCTACTCCTTCTGACAAGGACTTCAGAGCTCTAGACAGATGGGGTAAAAAAGTACACCTCTGCTACCTCGGCTATTAGAGCTCTCAACTGTCAGTTCCACATGTTAAAATATCAACAAAACACTTTGAAACTGTTAAAAGAAAAAAAAAACTCTACCTTTCCTGACTGTGCCAATTCAAAAGAGTTAGATTTACTGCACTCAACTTGTCAAGTAGCTAAACACTCATTACACTGTGGATATGATGCCCTAGAAGCTTCTAGCAGGGCAGCAGTGTCAGGATCTGTCATTAGGAGACATGCATGGTTGAAGGAACAACCTCTCCCTGATCATGTCATATCTAAATTACTTGATGCACCCTTGGATAAGGACCGCTTGTTTGGAGAAAAAGCAGAAGAGGTGCTTAAAAAGATGTAAGACCAAGCAAAATCTATGCAAACTGTAAAAGATTAACTTCAGGTACAACCTCTTAGGTTCAGCAGGAATTTTCCCTCAAAACACTGGTCCTTTCCTGCACCTAGCAGACAGGGGCAAGGTAAGCCCCACAGGGACAGACCACCCAGACTACCACCCCAGGGATAGCAGAGAACCAAACAGTGGTCCACTCCCACTCCAAAGACAGGGAGTTGTAAGCCAACCTTCTATGGCAAAAATTCTCAATGACTCCCTCTCCCCCTTCTGCCGTCTTTCTGCTCACCAAAAAACAGGAAGAAGGCTCTCCATCTGCAAAGAAAATTTTCTTTCTGTAACAAAAGACCAATGGGTCTTAAAGATAATTTTTCAAGGATACAAGTTCTCCTTCAACAAACTCCCATTTCTAAGAGGGTACCCAGACTTACCTCCAAATCAGTGGGCAGAGGCATTGAAACAAGTCCAAACTCTCATATCCCAAGGGGCCTGTCCCCTCAGATCAAACAGGCAAAGGCTTTTATTCCAGACTATTCCCAGTTCCCAGTAAAGAGGGCACTTGGCGCCCCATCCTGGATCTATCCATTCTGAACACCTATCTGGTTGTCCCCAAATTCAAAATGCTAACCTTACAGCAGCTGCTGCTTATGGTGACAAAAATGCCTGGCTAGTATCCCTAGATCTAAAAGATGCCTACCTTCACATCCCCATAAGGGAATCCTGCAGGAAATTCCTTCACTTCAGAGCAGGCTTACAACACTTTCAGTTCTCTGCGCTACCCTTTGGCATATCTACTGCTCCCAGGGTATTCACCAAATACTTAGCCCCGGCCATAGCCTTCTGCAGGCAGAAAAATATACACATTTACCCTTATTTGGATGACTGCCTCATTCAGGCAGACTGCAAAGAAAAGCTTCTCAAGGACCTCCTCTTTGTCAAAACCTACCTAACCTCCTTAAGGTACACCATCAACAAGAAGAAATCAAAGCAAATACCCTCTAGGAAAATCATTTTCTTGGGAGTACTGCTGGACACAGCATCCCAGATGCCCTTCCTATCCCCAGAAAAGCAGAGCTTCATACCTCTCTATTTCACCTAGCTGGCTTCCAGAACTCACCTCACTGCCAGGAAGTTCCTCCAAGCCTTAGGGTACAAGGCATCTTGCATCCTTCTAATTCCTCTGGCCAGGCTTCACATGAGAAAACTTCAGTGGTGCCCTAAAGAACCTTTGTTGTCAGTGCACTCAGCCTCTAGAGACCTCTCTCCCTCTGATCCCCTGTATAAGGGCTGAGTTTCTCTGGTGGCAAGTGCCTGTGCTCAGAACAAGGGTCTTTCCTTCACCCTTTGCCCAACTGGGCAGACCATTACCACCAATGCCTCAGAAACAGCTTGGGGCGCTCAACTAAAAGGCAGGTGCACCCAAGGTTTTTGGGATGGACAGCACCTTCCCTTATACATCAACCTGAAGGAAATGATGGCAGTACAAAAGGCTCTGACTTCCTTCAAACCCCATCTCAAGCCCGGGGTTCTTCTTATCAAAACAGACAACACCACAGTAATGTGGTACATCAATAGACAGGGAGGGACTCAATCTTACCCTCTGTGCAGGCTAGCCATGAACCTATGGCTGACATTCTCTTCCATGAGACTACACCTGATAGCCCGATACCTTCCAGGGATCAACACCCTGGCAGACCACTTAAGCAGAAACTTACTGGACCCCCATGAGTGGCAGCTCTACAGAAAAATCTTTTTACAGATCACTCAGGAGTGGGGGACTCCGGAGGTGGATCTCTTTGCTTCACACCTCAACCGTCAGCTAAAAAAATTATGTACCAGGGAGTATCACCACCTAGCATGGAAGGTGGATGCACTGACCTTCCCCTGGAACATCTTCTTTGTGTACGCATTCCCTCCTCTGCCTCTTATTCCAAAGGTACTGATCAAAGTAAGGGAGGAGAGACCGAAAAACATCCTCATTGCTCCAGATTAGTCCAGACAACATTGGTACCCCTTACTGCTCAGCCTGATCTTACAGCCTCCCAGGCAGCTTCCCCTGATCTCAGACCTCTTAACTCAGTGGGGGGAGGCTGCACCCAGACTTGCAGACTGAGCATGTTTAATACTCTAAAGGCAAACAAGGGACCCCTGTTAAACAAACAGGTCCTAGACATTATCACAGAGGCCAGAAGGCCCAGCACCAGAAACTCTTATGCAGGAAAATGGAAAAGATTTTGCTCCTGGAGCCAGTCCAGTGGGGGCAATACCTCAGAATCTTCCATCCCTCTTATCCTGGACTACCTAAGCGAAGCTGCTTAATAGTGGCCTCTCCTTCTCCTCTATTAAAATCCACGCCTCTACCATCTCAGCTCATTTTGATACAGAACAGCCCCTATTCTCCCATCCTTTGATTAAACAATTCCTCAGAGGGGCTTCTAATATCAGACCTCCCAGAAGGCCACCTACTCCAGCCTGGGACCTGAATTATGTTTTGGAAAAACTTACTTTACCACCCTTCGAACCTGCTTCTTCAGCAGAACTGAGATACCTCTCCTGGAAGACTGCTTTTCTTCTAGCTATCATCTCAGCCAGAAGAGTTTTAGAACTTCAGGCACTGATGGCCATTGAGCCCTTCATCATCTTCCATGCAGGAAGGGTCTCCCTGAGGACTAATCCCTTCTGTATGCCCAAGGTGGTATATAATGCAACTCTCAACCAGGCCATACAACTACCCACCTTCTTTCCTAACCCTCAAAACAAGGGGGAGAGAATTCTACACTCATTAGATGTGCACAGACAGCTCAGTTACTATCTGGACCGTACCAAACCCTTCAGGAAAATGGGCCAACTACTTGTCAGCTTTGCCCCAGGGGCAGAGGGGAAGCCTATTTCCAAACAAACCATTTCCAAATGGATATCACACTGTATCCATTTCTGCTACAGATTGCAAGGAACCCCCCCCCCCAAGTCTAGCAGAACCCATTCCACTAGAGCAGCCTCTACTTCCACAGGATTCCTCAGAGGAGTTCCCACCAGGGACATCCTGAAAGCTGCCACCTGGACTTCTGTCCATACCTTTACCAAGCATTACCACCTACTTCTGTTTTCTAAGGCTAAGGCCGGGTTTGCCTCTGCAGTTCTGCAAAGCATGCTGACATATTCCAAGGTGTCTTACTAAGCCTACCACCCCTATCCTCAGATTTGGGAATCCTCCCACAGGTGATGACTGCAACAGTGAAACATGAAGAACATAGTACAGTTGTGTACACTTACCATAAATGTAGATGGTCGAGTGTATTTACAGTTGCAGTCCTGGTTTCCCACCCTCCTTCCCCCTTATATCTTCTTTTTTAGAAGACATAAGTTTCAAAAGGTGGCTTTTAGCCAGCAGAATGACTTTACCATATTTACTTGGGCCTCTGATGGGTTAGGGCAAGAAAACTGATGTAATGGCATTGGCTGTTCTCCTTTATAGCACTGACAACCTGATGTCAGGCATCATGCGACAACAGCCGATGCAGACAAACATTGTCTATGGTATTCGAGCCAGACGAAGGCTACAACAGCAGGGATAACCCACAGGTGATGACTGCAACAGTGAATACATTTGAACATCTACATTTATGGTAAGTGTACACAACTGTACTTTCCTCAGACCTCTCAGATTTTTCTGTGGATCCCTCTGGTGTTGTCCATATAACCACAGTGGACTAAGGGTTAGCCATGTTCTCTGTGGCTGGTTGGGTCCCCACAGTAAGCAATAGAGAGCCACTTTTGTAAGTCATGGGAGAAGGGGCAGGGAATATGCCCTTGTTTAACCAGAATGTTGTGCTGATCCCCAGAGAAGCTGTTGCTAGCAACATTATGTCTGTTTGCCCCAACTTTCCTGTCTAAAAGAGAAAACTAAATATTTAACTTCTGTGACCATTTATCTGGACATTAGCAATTTATTGGGCTTGGCTCAGGGTCTTGTGCAAGCTATTGACCCTTCTTGTAAGGTGGTTTCTGGTAAAATTGAAAGGGGGATTATTCTCCCCCTGAATAGTACCCATATGTTGAATCTATAGGGGAATGTGAAAGATAAGATGCAAGTTTTACTCTTCAGGTTTCTAATTCAGATTCTGAGAAGAGTATGGTATCTGAATGTCCTTGTCAGGGTTCACTTTTTCTGAGACTATTTCTAGAATATTCCAGTGCTTTCAGTGGGAGAACACTCAGGTTTCAGTCCCTCAGAAAATACTGTGATGTGCTGCAACTGCAATTCCCAGATCCTTCACCCGTCCCCCAGTGCTGTCAGCATTTGAGGATGTGTTTGTCACACCCTGTGGTTTCCCCCTGACAGCCAACCTAAGAAAGCTGATGGAATGTGCAAAGTTCTTCGACCCTTCAGGTTTTATACACTAATCCTAGGCCTGACCCAACAACTACAGCTTTAGTTAATCCAGCTGTTGCCAAGGATTTTAATTGTAATCCTTCCCCGATAGGTTTGGGGGAAAAGTGTTTTTGCAGCTTTGATTTTTAAAATTCAGAATTGTCACGGTCATATATTAAAGGTTATATTGACAAATTGTGAAAGTATGAGGAGTGTTTTAGCTACACTTTCCTTTTGTGAGGAAAATCTGCTTTGTGTGGTCTTGTGTCTTCTGTTTGTCATGTCAGTATTCACTGTTTTGAAGTGTGTTTATGACTCTGTAGCTACTGATTCCAGGGCTGTTGCCACTGGTACTGTTTTGAGGTGGTGTACCTGGCTCTGTTCTCAGATCCTCCCAGAATATGTCAAAAATGAAATTTTGAAGTCTTTGGATAGAGATTTAATGTTTGGACCATCAGCTGCAGAGGTTATGAAAAAGTGTAACGAGTAGGTAAGCTGATTCAAGGAATCTGTCAGATTTTTCAGCCCTCCTCTATATCTTCCAAGAGATTTTCTACTCCGTCATCCAGTTTTGGCAAGAAACAAAATAAACAGTCTCAGCAGAATGCTGGTATGCTGATGTTTAAAAGTAATGTCAGGGTGGTGCCAAAAAGAAATCTGGACCCCTCCCTTAGAAAAACAAAGGACCATCAAATAAAGGGGACCTTGTCAACCTCTCCCACACTGGCAGTCCCTTATTTCCAGAAAGCCTGAATTGCCATTCCTCTCTTTGGCAACAGATTGTTTCAGACAGATGGGCTCTGAAGCTTATCTGATGTGGATGGAGATGGCAGTAGGAGAACATTCTTCCTTTCCAGGAGATTCTTCCTCATTCACCTGACCAAGACCTTCTCTTCTCACCTGTCCTACATCACATGCTGTCTCAGGAAGTAATAGAAGCAGTTCCTCCTTCCCAGTTGGGAAAAGGATTTTATTCAAGAATGTTTTTAGTGCCAAAGAAAGAAAATTCCTGATCACCAGTTCTGGATCTTTCTTTCCTGAATCACTTTATGATAGTGTCAAGTTCAAAATGTTTTCACTTCATGACCTGTTATCCTTTCTTCCTCATTTGAGTTTTTAGAAACCTTAGATTTAAAAGGTGAATATCATCCCAATCATATTCATCCAGAGTTTAGGCTTTTCTTAAAGTCTTGTGCGTCTGGATCACGTTAACAATTCTGTGCTTTACCCTTTGGTAGACGTGGATGCTTTGTAGCCTGCAATGGGTATGACAGGAGCTCACACCATGTCTAGCTCATGTTATAGCCCATTACAGCCTACAGGGCATCCATATTATTCCATATTTATTCAACTTGCTTATTTTTGCAGTCTTTTTCAAAATGTAGGAATCTCTCATTAAGGTAAGAGATCTCCTACATAGGGATTCCAAGAGAGCATTCAAAAGTCTTTTTGGCTCCGTCATATAGGATTGTGTTTCTGTGGTGCCTACTAGACACCCAAGTACAAAGAGCTTTTTTTTCCGTAGGGCAAGCAAGCACTTTTAAGCTAGGAAATAGTATTTTTGTTGACTGTTTCACTTCCTATATGAGAGTGCACTTTTTACTTTTGTAGCTAAAAGTTCTTTACTGAGAAACTGCCTTTATTTTCCTTTAGGGACTGGGAAAAGTGTTTAAAATGCTTTTTCATGTATTTTTTATGGGAAAAGTAACTTTTTGATACTGCCCTGTTTGCCGACTATTGCTGCTAAGCTTCCCTGGGAAATGAGCACCAATTTCAGCTTAACCGTGGAACAAAGTGCCTGTCCCTCAAGCAGGTCTTTTTGCAGTCTCAAAAAAGAAAAAAGATGGTTAAGTAGCCTTTACCAATACAGCATGCTGGTAATTTACCTCAGCCACAGGTGGGAGAATCTGCTGTGGCCAAAACAGTTTTTTTCAGACCACTCATCTTTTTCTTCATATCCTTTGGCTCTACTCCATACAGCCAACATGAAACAGAGCTAAGCCCATTCTGTGCAGCTGTTGGGGTATCAATGAAAGAGAGAGACACTCTTACCTATCAGGGGAGGAGGGGTAGGGGATGTGCTTCTGCTTAGTTTTACCCACCCCTGGGGAAGTTGTTGACAGTACTGGGTCTGTTTTTTTCGCAATGTTCAGGCAAAAAGTGACAGAAAACTGAACATATATATATGTTCTTCTGTGTCAGTTACTGTGGACAGAAGTAATTTATTGAGCTTGGCTAAGGGTCTTGTGCAGTCTAATTACCCTTCTTGTAAGGCAGTAAATGAAAAAGGGATTCTTCTTTCCTGAAGAAGTTCAAGAAATTGAATCTACAGAGGATTGTGAAAAGACAGATGCATTTTTTTTTTTACGTCAGGTTTCTAATTCAGATTCTGATGAGCTGATTCTTCCTGTGAGGGATTCTGTTTCTCTGAGGCTTTTTTCCAGGATGAACCAATGTTTTCAGTGGGAGAATACTAATAAAATATGATTTGTTACAACTGGAATTTCCAGAACCTTCTTCTATTTCTCCAGTTCTGTCAACTTTGGAGGATGTTTTTTGTCCCAGTCTGTATTTTGCTTGACAATCAGCCTGCTGTCTCTAAGAAAGCAGACAGATTTGAATAAAGTTTCTTAGTCTTTCAGTTTTTTATACACCAGTTCATAGGTTCATAGATTAGTACTAGGCTAACTGCCCTTGCAAGCCATTTTAAGCCTAGCCAATTATCCCTTGTGTTTGTAAGGCAACCATCTTAACCATTAGGCCAACCTCCCAATCCCGGAGGCCTGACCCAGCAACTATAGGTTTAGTAAATACAGATGGTGCTAAATATTTTAATTTGAATCATTGGGATAAAGATGGGAAAGCTTTTGATAAGTATGGAGAAATGTATGCATCTGCAACTTTGATTTTTAAAATTCTAAACTATAATGCTTCATTTGATGAAGTTAATCCTAATTGTGAAATTATGTGAAATGTTTTGGCATCCCTTTTATCTTGTGAGGAAAAATCTGCATTATCTAGTTTTGTTTCTTCTGTTTCTTAGGATATTGCTCGTTGTTTAAAATGTGTTATGACTCTGTAGTCACTACTTTCAGGGTCATGGCTCCTGGTACTGTTTTTAAGGAGGATTGCCTAGCTGCATTCTCAACCTCCGTGAAGATGTCAAAAATGAAATTTTGAATTCTACCTTGGATATATATTGTTTTTGGACCTGTTGTTGCAGAGGTTATCAAACATTGTGATGAGAGAGGAAAGCTGATTCAGGGAATCTTGCAGATTTTTCATCCCTCCTTCTCTAAGTTCTCTAAAGGATTTTTTGCTCCATTGTCTAAATAAAGTAAAGATTCTCAGCAGAATGCTGGTAAGCAGAAATTTAAAAAAAAATGACAGGGAAGTTCCAAGAAGAAAGCAGAACCCCCCAACAACAAAGGATAGTCAAATAAATCAGAATGACTATATGAGAGACATTTTCCCCACCTCCAACCCTGGCAATCCTGTAATCCTTAAAAACAGTCTTAATATCCATCTGTATCTTTAGCAGCATATTGTTTCAGACCAACTGGTCTTCAATGTGATCCATCTAGGCTACAGATGGCAGTGAGATGAGGTAAAACCAAACCTTATTAACAATAATTGAGTTTTAAAAATTTTCAAAACCGAACAACTGCTGGACTACATATCCTCGTCTAGGATAATCAGATTTTCTTGAACATACAATAAACAGTTGTCAAGGTTAAGAGGTATGCAAGTATTGCTTTTTATATAAAAACATTTCGACATAAGCAAATGCTTTGAAGCTGTAGATCAAAGATTTAGATGGGGATTTATATATTCTATGTCACGCTATTAATGCTGACACTTTAAAATTGTTGTAAGCTAAAATTGTCTGCTCAAATAACATTAAAACAATGAGTAAAAAGGTCACACAGGACATGCATGTTTCTGCTGCCTTATGGCATCATCAGCACAGCATAAGAGAACTGCATGTCCACAGCTAGAGGGGTTTGGCTTTATTGGCCTGAAATTGTCCATAAATAGACTTAAAAATAAAAGTAAAAAAAAAAAGGTGTGGACATTCAGAATTGCCATTTAGCTGAAACACTTGATATCATTCAAGGGTTATTTGCATATATCCCACGTTGCCTCTGATACAAGAGTTTTAAGGTATCACACAGTGAAAAGTCTAGCTTTGCTAGATTTTTTTTTGTTTTGTGCTTTTTAACCAATTGGTTTTCCTGTGTGACATTTTTACTCATTGTTTTAGTTGGTTAGTTGGGATATTTTTGTAGACACCCTAAAGTTTATGGATATCAGTTAGGTAAACAACCCTGCATTTCCAAAAGTCAAACATTCCTCTTATGTTGTGCTGATGATGCCATAAGAAGGCAGAAACATGTATGTCCACAGCTAGAGGGGCTTGGCTTTATTGGCCTGAAATTGTCCATAAATAGACTTAAAAGAAAAAGTCATGGACATTCAGAATTGCTATTTAGCTGAAACACCTGATATCCTTAAAGGGTTATTTGCATATACCCCATGCTGCCTCTGATACAAGAGGTTTAAGGTATCACACAGTGGAAAGTTTAGCTTTGCTAGATTTTTTGTTTTGTACTCAAATAACATTGAACACAACAAATACAAAATAAATGCTAAATATACAGACTGTTGATGTAGTCCCTCCATATCCATTGAAAACTTTTACTTGATATGCTAAATCTTCAGTCCCACAACAGTAATACACAGTCTGCTCTCAAAAATTGGATAACTCATATTGAGGATTCTGAGAGTCAAAAGTTTTTCATGCTGTGCAGTAAAATATAAACCACTGTGAATGTGTCAGTAAAGTGATAATATATATTATTAGCTAAGTTGATGTAATCCAAAACAAATTCTTCCCGAAATTTGTCTAGATAATCCAATCGCATCATAAAAATGTAGAAGAAGCGATTAAAAAAGTTAAAATTTTGCAAAACTCTGACCTTGCTTTTTATAAGAAATGTAAACAGCATGTAATGCCAAGTCTCCTCAAGTGAGTAACCATACACATGATTATGGCCTAAAAGATGTATACCTCAGCCAAAGAAAGAGTTTGTCCACAAGACTAATTCAGATCCCTTACTAATTATAACATAATATGTGGTCTTACTGATTAATATGACATGAATGTTATGACTAAGATATGACAAATGGGCTAAAGCCTAAAAAGAATAAAGTGCTTGACTTCCATTCTGAATTTATAGAAGGGAAGCAAACTAGCAGTAGCAATATTTTGTTAGAACTGTCAACTCTATCTCAGCAGTGGCCCACCCAACAATACTTAATGTGCATTAGTTTAAGCTCTAAACTGTTCAAAAAAGTTCCACATACCAACAAGAATAAAACTTCCAGTTACTTTTTTGTGCAGCATCTTTAAATTACAATGCTTCAACATGACTTTCAGTAACATTTTTATAGGAGTCATCAAGGCTGTCCCCCTACTAGCTTATCTCTTCATTTTGTCTCTTGAGCCCTTGTTTTATAAGGTGATTCAGAGCTTGTAAAGAATTGTCATTAACCCCACTAATCAAAATGTTAAAATAACATTGTTTGCTGATGACAGTGTGTCTAAGTAAACAAAATATGCCTTGTAAATGCTTATTAAATTTTATAGACAATTATACTGCAGCTCAAAACTGTAAATTAAACATGGGCAGGTCAATTCTGTTTTTTTTATCTTAAAGTAAAAAAAAATGTTCTTTGTTATGTATCAATTAAACTGGTGTGACATACCAAGGAATCCAGTATGATTCAGGCAAAAATTGTTTTTCAGTACAAACTTAAATAGCAGGATTTATGAATGCCTACACAACACATTAAGCCTGTATGAGTGATGAGCAGTGCTGAATGAATTTGCTATATTCAGGAAACAGCTCTGTATATCATGGCTAGTTGCCAAACAAGGTTTAGTGGCAGAATGTTAATGAGCATATAAAGAGCTGATTTACATATTAATAAAGCAAGTAATCATGGTTGAGCAATTCTGAAATGTATGAGATGAGTGGCTGCACATTGCGTTCCCTTTAGCCGTGAATTCCAAGACATAATACAGTACAGTCATGAAGACACTTGAAAATGTTGGGGATTGTTGAAGCTGTCATAAATTTGTATGTGCAACAGGCTCTAATTCAAGGTCTAGCTATTACCAGACCTCAACGCAGAAGTCAGAGTCTTCAGACTACCTTTGAACAAACGTGGACTTCATTAGAATGAAATACTAGAGAGTTACTGGGTGGATAGGGATACTATGGGAATCATGGAGAATCCATCCATGATTCCCATGGGAATTATGGAGAATCCATCCCAGTGGAAACCATGGTATGTGTTGCATTACTTATACTAGCTGCACGGACTTTTCAGGGACCCATAGAGAGACAGTGAGGATGTCATGGGCCTCAGCCTCAAGAATACTCCACAAGTTTCTCAGTGCAGTATGCGGGGGAGCATATCTGGTTTGCATGTAGTCCAGAGGAGAGTGCTACCACCATGCTAAATTGCTATGCTATAGCACATTTTTCTGAGGTTCTGGAGGCCATAGACTGCACATACATTGAAATAAAAGCTCCACCTGGAGAACAGGGAAGGCAGTAGATAAACAGAAAAGGATCTCACTCTATCAGTTGTCAGTAATGTCTCTGATGCATGAGGTATCGTCTATAATGTATGTGCCAGGTAACCCTTGCAGTTTCTGTGACTCACACATATATCACACCTGTGACCTGTACCTAAGGTTTTCGAGGAGTGACTTCCTGCAAGGATATCTAGTGGGGTATGCAGTATATGCACTAGAATCTTGGCTCAGGACTTCCATGAGAACCCCATTGAGAAAGGTTATAAAAATGCACACACTTAAGACTAGAAGTACACAGAGCAAGTTTCTGGCTGAAGTCAGATTTCCAATGTATAGATAGATTTGGAGGTGCCCTGCAGTATGGCCTAGCCAGCTCCATCAAAATACTGACAGTCTATGCCATATTACATAACATCATTCTCAACACCACAAGCAGCACCAGCAGACACAGATGAGGAGTCAGATGATGAACCAGCAGTTGAGGATGATCATAGCAGGTAGAGAGATGCAAAATACACTACGGCCATAGCTAAGGGGCAGTGAATAGCTCACACACACTACTTAATTGAACAACAAAATTAGCTAAACACATGCAAATAACAATGATGCATGCAAAATTAACAGCCATTACTTACCCTTGTACTGGCTATTTATCAGACACACTAGTTAACCCCAGACTATAAATGTTTGCAGCATTAACCAAGGTAAGTGAACCTGTAATGAAGAGATAAATGCTACCCCTTTTATGTATGTACTGTACTTCAGTAAAAAAAAAGTTGATCAACTCTACATGAATGTCAGTAGTAACCTATATGAGTGATATATGTAACATAGACAAAACAAAATAACTATTGAAGCTATAAGAACATGTATAACAGCTTTTGCCTGCATATTATACAACTTGTGCATCAAGCCAAAGCAGGCTCATGTCAAACAAACCCACAGGGGGGTAGGTCAACGTCACCATCATCTGTATAGGTAGATGATTAAGAATAGGTATAAAACCTTTATAACTCAAAAAAAAAACATAAGTAGTTAACACACAAATGAGGATGTCCAATTCAAACGAGAAAGCAAAAAAAGATATTGCCCAAAACATTATGCTTGGCCTGCTCCCTACTCTGCATCAGACATTAAAGTCAACCAAGTTAGACACCCCAACAGGGACCAGAGCAATCTCAGTATCATCTGCACACAGGGTTGAGCAAGTAGCAAATCATAGTTAGCATTACTTTACCACTACTAATACTACAAGTATTAGCACAGTAAATAACACCATTGAACTTAATCAGAAGAAAACAAATGCAATTCAGGACATAGCTTGATGAAAGCAGGCATCTAATAAAGCAAGCCTTTGCTGTCCAATCTATGCATCAGACATATACAATCCCAAGTCACAGAAGTGTGCAAAGGGGCGGGTACAGACACATGATGTTGTTATAACATTGTAGTCATTTAATGTAAACTTTTCAGGAGTTGGATTGCATAAAGTTTTCATTCCATACTCACACAACTCTTGGCCTGATGTGTATAATACTGAAGAGATTACTGAATATTTTAGCACTTATGTATGTCTTCACATTAATATGTAGATGTGACAAATCTTACACTATTTGGCAATATTGATGGAATGTAAAATATTAAAATTACATGTAATTTATGATATTTTTGTTGTCTCTTCTCCCACCTTATTTCTCTCTCTTTTTTTAAATTGACATTTAGACCATTATTCCTACTACAACATGGCCACAGTGGATTGAATCACCATACCTCCACATGTGGCTGCTGTGGCACCATCAGAGGCAACACAGACACCCAACGTTTCTGGGTCACAACCTGTCAGTCTTGCTGCCACAGTCTGCCTTTGGGAGTACTGCCAGTGGAAGTGATGACTGTCACCCATCAATAGCTGAAAGGGCTGGTGAGGACATAATAAAGAGCTACCTCAATGCATGCATTGGCATAATAGTAAAAGTCCTGCACAGAATAGCAAAATGGATACCCTGTCCAGCACTGTTCCAGGTTTATGCACCAGGAGACTGGGGATGAGGACTAGATTCTCACTGTACTCAATGCTGGATGAGGCTGTGCTTCAAAGGCTCCATGCCTATCCCCAACCTTTTGTGTCCATCCCCATCCCTAAACATTTTCTATGTCCTGTATGTCTACCCTGCATGATAGAAAGCAAGACTGACAGCGCTCTGAGGAGATAGTTATTCTCAGATGGTTCACAAGCTTCAGGCTTTAATGTACACAATATGGAATGTTTCTATTTTCATTACTGTCATGAAGTCTGATGCACACATACTCCCCTGCAGCATACCACTTTCATTGTCCCTTCAAAGGTGTGAATGTGACTGCCTAAAATGTGACTTGCTTTGTGGTCTGATCAGATTTTGGAGAATGTTTTGGTGGGTTGTCAGGGATTCTATTCCAGTATTATGGCAAACATCACTTGGGGTTTTCTTTCTAATAACATTTTTCCTTATGAATTACTGCATATGTATGTTATTCCACTACCAGAATCCCACCTCTGCCTTCATGTAGTATACCACTATCACACATCTGATCATACATTTCTACCTGTATGTGCAAGAGATCTGGACAGAGTCCAATGCAATGGGTGGACAGATGCTCATAAATAAGGACAGAGTAATTATACATAGGAAGTTGCCATAATAAAAGATGTAGCAATAGCATATATCCTCAGAGGAATATGTTTGTATATGCAGACTGCGGTTTTCAATGATTTCCTAGAACACCACAGATTGTATGCAAAACAACAATATTGTGAGTTTAAAACTTGGACATTCTCCAAATATGCGGGCAGTGGATAGGATTACTTCTGCATTATCCATATTAAGCACACTTTAATGATCAGGACAGATGTTTCAATGATGTCAGAATACATTGCTACATAAACAAGTTCTGAAATGGCTCAGAATCATAAATGTATATATGCCTGTATTCCTTGTGTATATGAGGCTTGGTATGTAGCACCAAAGACAACTGATATTTCAATTTCTAAATTGAAAACCTCAAAACAATTATGCATGTGCTAATATACTTTACCACTGGTTGCACAAATAAGCTTGCTAACATTGTGCTTTCACAAGCAGTTTTGACAAAGAAAGAAAGAAAATGTCAGTGGCTTGTATTGGTTGTGTATGATTTACTTACTTATTCTAAGCAGGATGTAGGTATTTAACTGTGATGCCATCTGCTTACTATATAATGTAAGTGATGTTTGCACTGAAACATATTACCCTTCCAAATGTATTCCAATGAAATGGGACCACTGGACACACTTGCTAAGCAGCATTAGTGACACTAATTTTCTGTTTGATTTGAAAAGCTTGTAGTTACCTTTTACAATGTATAAACATTACATAGTCGATGCAGTGATCCACATATTAAATCAAGAATTTCTTACAATGATCTTCAGGTAAACAGGAATGTAGGGGTGTCACTCCACTGGTTGACAACTATAAGTAGCAGTCACCATATAAATGGTCACTGCACTTCAATATGGCACACATACATATTCACAGTGCAACAATGTTTGCGAGTGAAATGATGTTTGAGTTATTGCTATACTACGTAGGGATTTGTGATCAATATATTGCTATTTTAAGTTCCTGTTAAAACATGTTTCCCATTCACCCCAAACATATGTAATGCATAATACAACCATTTGCTCTCTGACACTAGTAATAACATTTCTCCTGTGGAGTTGGCAATTGATTTAGTGCTCTCTAGATTGTAGACCAAGAGAAGTAGGGGCTTGAATCCAGTAATGACTAACTGTGTGTGTGTCTGTAGTGGCAGGTAGGACTGGCTTACAGAACAGAACTGGTGTTTATAATTCCACTCAGGAGAACATTTTTCATGGGGAAAGAGATCCCGCTATAATTTCACTCAGTTTTATCACAGACATATGCTTTCCAATACAATGATGTCATCCCTTCAAATGTGTTCTGTCTCACACTTGTAATATGACTAGTGTGGCATTTAAGCAATTTTCTCTGGATTGTGGACTTAGATAGGTAAGGGTATAAATGTGGCAATGACTAGTGTGAGTGCATGTGACTGTAGTGCTATGTGGAATTGGCATATCCAACAGATATGGTGTGTACACTTGCCCTCATTGGAAACATTTACACAGGTAGAGGGCTTCCACAACTATTTCACTGTCTTTAAAGGCCAACATTTGCATTGTCATGCAATGATGATATCGTCCCATCAAATATGTTCTGTCTCGCAGTTGTATTCAGACTTCTCCTGTGGTGTGAGTGGATGATACATAGTTCTTTAGATTGTAGACTTTGTAAGGATTCAAATCTAGCAATGACTAACTAATGTGAGTGTGCATGTGTGAGTGTAGTGCTAGGTAGGAGTAGCATGTCCAACAGATCTGGTGTATACACTTTCCCCTCGATGGAAAAATGTGCACAGGGAGATGGTTTCCACAACTATTTCACTTTCTTTAAAAGCCCACATTTACCGTGCCACATAATGATGAGGTCATCCCTTTAATTGTGTCCTGTTTCACACTTGTTAGGACATCTGTGGTGTCAACAGTTAATACACTGCTCTCTAGATTGTGGACTTAAGTAGGGGTTTGAATTCAGAACTGACTGATTACTGTGAGTCTGAATAGAGTGCTAGGTAAGGGTGGCTTAACTGCCAGATCTGGTATGTACACTTCCCCCTCAGTGGAATCATGTAGACAGAGACAGGCCTCCCACAATTGTTTTGCATTCTTTTAAGACAAACATTTACCTTGTCACAGAATGATGAAGTCATTCTTCAAATATGTTCTGATTCCCAGTCATAGTCAGAATTCTGTGACATGAGCATCTAATACACTTCTCTTGATTGTAGACAGGCAGGGGCTCAAATCTGGCAATGTATTAGTAATGTATGAGCGTAAAGCAACAGTAACATAGAACTACATTACCAGTCAGTGATATGGCTGACTCACAATTGTGTGAATGCTGACATGGCAAAAGGATTTTGATCCCTCAGCTTACATATTATGAGATACATGAGCATTCCAAAACAATTCTTAAGTAAGATCTTGAAGTGCATGCTTTATGACACCTGTAGTTTAAAGTCTCCTCTGGCAGAAGCTGTGAATGCACAGCTCTACAGAGTGTAAACATAAATAGGTAATGGTTCATATCCAACTAGCATCACACACTGTGGTTGTATTACAGATTATCTGAATTGTATGGCAATGGATTCATCAACAGATGTGAGGATGTGATATGGATATATCAATGTTGGATGAACAGTTACATGGCTATATCATTTTGATAACACAACAAATATTTTATGTGACTCATATTGCTTCTAAAACACCGGTGAAGTCATTCATTAAAGTATGTGCTTTATGAAAACAGTAATGATCTCTTCCATTGCATCAGCAGTTAATATGTAGTTGTCTACCTTGTGAACATGAATAGGCAGGGTTTTAATCAGGTAATGTCATTGTGGAAGACAATGCTGACAGACCGAACTGGCTTACACAACAGACGGTGACATGCAAATGCACACTACTAGGAACACTAACAGGGCTGAAGGTTTTTGAGCTACAGAAGACATTTTGGGGGAGGCTTAACCATTGCAGCAGACTGTTGATGTAATCCCTTCAAGTGTGTATTTCATGACATGTTGGATACATTTCTGTCTGTGGTGTCATTGGTTGATATACATCTCTATGAATTATGAACCCAAGTAGGCAGGTATTCCAAGTCTGTCAAGGTGTGTGTAGCAGACTGGTAACACACAGGATTGGCTTTTGAATAGCAGTCACGGATTAAATGTTTACATACTGTAAACTTTTGCAAATGGGGAGAGACAACGAACTTTATAATCCCTTTAATGGGAGCCACACATATTCAAACACAATGCTCTGGTTATCCCTTTGAGTATGTGTTGTCTGACAAGTGTGGTACGAAATCTTGCATGGTGTGTTCAGTTGGTGCACAGGTCAAGAGGAGAATTATTTACATTGCAGATGGTTTACTCCAGTGGTGCATGCCTTCTGTTTTGATCACATTCCAGTGTTTATAGGCACTGTAATTGTGCACATTACAACTGTGGTGGATGTAATTCATGCATAGCAGTATACTGACACACAACGATAATATTCTATCACTGAGGAGTTTCAAACACCTGCATATGTGATCTTATAAGCTACTTGATATTGTGTAGATGGCATGCGCCGCAGGAGATGTCTTACTACAATTGTGAGGTAGTATGTATTTGAAGGCATTACATCATCTGCTGAAAAGAGCGGTGTGATCTGTCTCCTTGTTACAAAATATTGCATGATGGCAGATTTACCCAAACATATGTGTAGAAGAACATACATGCAGAATGTGTAGATAATGCCAGATTCAAACTCATGGTTTACTAAGCCAACAAGATACAGAACATTGCATCATTTCCTTGAACTGAATGAATGCCACCGATGTAAAGATTAATTTATCCAGAATTGTTTGCCATTAATAGTTTTCTAGTAAGACGGTTCCAGAGATAAGAATATTTGTTTGAAGTGTAAGGTGATAACTTCATTTTTCAAAGGTTCAAGCTACACCCACTCAAAAGAGCTGTATTGGAGGGAATTACTGTTGCTGTTCAGTGCTGGGCATTGTGCAAATACTGAGGACAAACAATGATGGGATAAAAGGGAGGGGAGGGAGAGTGAGATTGGAAGAGAGGGATAGAGACATCAAAAGGGTTTTGTTTACAGGCCATTTCTGGCCATCTGTCATTTGTTACTTAGGTTTGTCATTATACGTATTCTGTCATATTCTACACAATAAAGTGTTCCCAGTAGGGAGCAAGCAGTTTAAGACAGAAGCAGGATAATGGTGCGTTAATAAAATATGTAGCCAACAGTTACACACAAAATAGTTGTATAAAGCAATGAGTAATACTTTGACATACTCCTGGATTCGAATCTTGGCAGTCTGTAAAAAGCAGTCTATGGACTTGAGCATTATCTCAACACACCACATAGGAACTCCTAAATCATAAAGTTAAAGTCAGGAAACATATTGAAGCTTGGGAGAATGTAGGCATCAGGCTTCATCACAGTAATGACAACTGTAGCATTCCATAAGGTGTACATTGCATTCATCAGTCTAATATGTCTCACAGTACTGCTTTCAGTCTGGATTTCTGTCGCACAGTAGGGTTAAGCACATTTGCATGTAGATAACTATACTTGTGAAGGAAACAGCAAAATTCACCAGTTTTTCCTTAAGATATAAAACACTATTTGCTATCTCTCAGCATTGGTGTACAGTGCCAAGCTGTGCACAAATGCTTAGGGCAAAAAGTGAAGGAGTTTTTATTCACCATTTTTGTCCATGTGTGTTGTGTGTGGTTCTAATTTTTGACCAGCTTAAATGTATGAAAAAGGGGTTGATAAGACCTTGGTGAAAATGGAGGAGGGGGCAAACAGAGGGTAGGACACAGGAGAAAGAATAGAGGAATGTGCATGATGGTGGTGGGAGAGCATCATAGCAATCCACTTCTTCACACCATAAATGTAGACTTGTAAGCAGAATCTGATGAATTCGGAGAGTCACCACATTAGGGCTGGATGACAACAACAGAATAATGTTGTGTGGCCAATTGGACCAACTCAAGTCTGTCAAGAAGACACATAGGTGAAGTGGAGAGCTATGTATCAGATGTAACATTTTTGTGTAGGTGTTAAGCACAAACATACAGGACACAAGGCAGACAGGGATGGTGATGGATACAAAAGGTTGGGGGACACCATGATTAGGGATACGTAGATGACAGTAAAGGCACATCCATGTCCAGCTTGAGCACATTGAGAATCTAATGCTCAGAATTTTCATCACTGTCTCCTGTCTCAATTCTCTGGGTCAGTACTGTAAATGGCACCAATTCTGCAATTCGCCACATGACCTATTCTAGCCTGTTGATTCAGGCAGTGAGGCTCCTCTCCATAATGTCCATCACCAGTCCTGTCAGTTCCTGATGGGTGACAAAGTTGCTCCCTCCTGTACTACTCCTGGCAGGTACCACTACACCAAGAGCTGGGGCAGAGCAACCTGACACAAGTGGAGCAGGTAGTGTAGAAGTTGTGTAGGAAATGCTGACAGGTTGCAACCCAGATGTGATGGGTGTCTTTGTTGCCTGTGGTGGTGCCACTTCAGCTACCTGTGGAGGTATTGTGGGCCAAACCTCAGTGGTCAGTCTAGCGTCCTGTGTTAATGGTCATTTGTGTTGCAGCAGAAATATTTCCACCAAAATAAAGGAGAGATAGGGTTGGAGGAGACTAAACATTGATAACATCAATGTTGTGTCATTATTATTTCAATACAAAAATATGACACATTAGCTCCTTTGCCACATCCATAGATGATGTGAAGGTGTTAATGTCTCATAAAATATATCAGTCTCAATGCTATTATAAATAACATGGAAACAGTTATTTTAGTATGCCCTTTCAGATGTACATTTTTATCACAATTTACAGACTGTCATATTTTACATCATGCATAGCAAAAGTTATTAATAATAAGAAAAGAGTTTCCAACAACAAAACATTTGTAATAGCAACTCATAAGGACTATAAGTAACATATTTAGAATTTATCACACTGACTTTGGCTGTTAAATTCATACACAAACGTGTCAGTACTGAATCTGTCTAGGCTTGTCTAGATGTGAACCCACCATTATCTCTGCTGATTTTGCCTCAGAGATCGGAAGCTGACAGGTGCACTTCCTTCACTCTTTACTATTGTGAGTGCTGACAGCAGACTACCAGTGCCAGTTTCATTTGTGCTACTGATGGCATATTTGTTGCATCACAATGATGGTATTATAATAGATTGAAAATTGGATTTTTATAGATTTGGTTAATTTTCCATGTACATTCCATATATTCTGCTTATGTTGCAGCATGTTTTGACACTTGATTAATCAATTATTAATTCGGAAGTGCTGTGATTGGCTCAAAGGTGTATTTAAACTGTTATGTTGATGGTGTTAATAACTCTGAGGAAGTCGTTTTACTTGGACAAAAGGGCTAAGTTATTAAATTTGTTGGTTTTAACAATAAATAGAGTGGATTCTCTCAGGTGGATGTTTTTCTCCTGTGTGGTTTGGTTTCTTGTTACATTGGTTCCTGGTTATTGTATCAATTTTCATTAAGGATCCAATATAAAACATTTTCTCACAGTTATCTTTTGTAATTTCTCAATAGATATGTAGATGAATAGGGTATTTGCAGCATTTGAGCTTATAATTCATGTCACGATAGTTAAGAAGTGTTTGCAATACTGTTTTCTTCCTTTCTTTTGTAAGCAGTATTCTCTTTTTCAGACTTTTCTATCATGAATGCAATGTCAGTTTGATTTATTTTCAGAATATGTCATTTATACTTAAGTGCTATGAATTTCATATGAATGATAGGCAACTTTTTGCTCAGAGGCACAATTAGCTTATAAGCGTTTAGCAATAGAATTGTTATAAAGGTTATCTCCTAAGTCAGTGTAATCCATGACTTTGTGGTAACTCTATTCTCCCTGACACACACTGAATAGGTATACATTAAAGTATCAGGAGTGTGAAATACTTAATTATTCTTGAAGTAATACTAATCATTCACACTTGCAAGCCCTTAGTAAGCAGCACTTCTCAGTGCTCGTTCTTGTACTGCTAGGGCATGTGCGTGGCATATTGGAGGTCCTCACTCCATATTTATCTGCCCAGCATTTCATGCAGATTGTGTGATTCATGAATGATAATGAGTTGACAGCTGATTTACATATTCACATTGTTCATAGACGTTAATCTCATAATTATGCTGAGGCACTTGTATCACAGTTGGGAAGACTGCTTGGATCCAAAGACTTTGATACTGCTGTTTCTTTGTTGTAACTGCAGTTTGAGTACATTCATACAAAGTCTGTGAATGTATGTCATATTTATTTACAAATTAATTTTTAAACATTAGTGATATCTTACATTTCACATAGCATTGGATGATGTCTGCAGTTTGTCCGTCCATTGGTGTTACAGCATGCATAGCAGTTGTTTGTTATAAGTATACTCGGGTAATGTTACTTGTCTTAATAGCAGCATTTCTCTGAGAATGTGAACACGTTATAAAATATATTTATATGAGCATAGTAATGGCAAGGTTACATTGTAGTCCAACAAATGTGTTAAGCCTGTTGAATAAACCTAACAACAGAAGTTTATCCCAAATGGTAATATGTTTAACTTCCTACATTTATACACATTGTTAATGCTGCTATTTATAATGGACTTGCGTATTCTTGACATCCTTACCAGAGCTTTTTCATTGATTTTAATTTCAATATTTTTTTTTTGGGGGGGGTATTACTTTTGTATTACATGTGTGTAGTCCTAGAGAGCCATAAGTACATTTTTGTGAATGATGCCTACATTTACTCATATTTGTTTTGTTGCCAGTCACGTTGCTTAATTTTCTAACACATATATTTGTTTGTGTTCTTTTTTATCACATACAAAGATATGGCTCCCAAGAAATCTCCTCCACATAAACCAGCATTTTCTGATGATCACAATGAGGTGATAGTGCAGACATTCCCCATAAATATGGATCACACATATTAGAGAATGTCAAAGCTAACAAGTTCTTCCATGACTGTATCTGGTAGCAAGTGTCCGATGATGTCAATGCCCATGGCCGTGATTATAGTCAAATCAGACATCAGGTCAGTGACATGATCACCAAAGCCATAAAAAGAGTTGCTGCTATAGCATGAGAGCAGAGAGCTACTGGAGGTGTTCCTGCAACTGAATCATGAATGACTGAGACAGAGGAGTTCCTGTCCACTGCAAGTGATACAACAGCCGAAGTCTGGCGGCTGCAGCACCATGTACATACAGATTAATGATAGCAGCAGCAACCAGTAACATTTTTTTCTAAGCATCTTTGTGGCTATATTACAGAGTATTGGAATCAAGGCCAAAAGGGAGCACAGCATGTACACATGCGCTTTAAATTTTCTCGAGTAGCACTGCCATGCTGAATTGCTTAATTAACATGTATTTCACCTTCTTATGCCTTCATCAACATATTCTGCTGCTTACCCTTGTTTTGAAGGCAGGCATGATGTGCAGAGTTGTTTAATGATTACCAAACTGAACACATGCATGTACTTGGCATAAAGTGTAGATGTTCATGAATATGGCCCTGACATGTTTATTGGACATTTTTCATTTCTAAAATGTCTTTATTATATTAGATCTAGTATAGTTAGAAATGAAAATGATTTTATTAATGTTTTCAGCTATACCATTCAAAAGTTAAGGTAATAACCAAATTAATTTTTCATAAGTTTGAATGCAATTCTTATTTCATGGCTCATTAATTCCTTAGCTGTCCATGATGTCTTGGAATATATTTTGATTTAAATGTAATTTTTTAATTAAAAATCCCTTTCCTTCTCTTTACATAATTTTATTACTGATATTAAGATGTTTCCTGAAGTAAGCACATTTAATTTCTTAATAAGTCTAAATGTATCTTTTAAATACCCATTTTTTATTTTTATAATTTCTGAACATTCTTTATCAAACCAAGGTCTCCCTTTCTTTTTCTTCTTGATTTCTACTATGGTGGCAACCTCATCACATATCTTGTTGACATAATCATTACTTAACATTAGCATCATCAGACTGATAAAAACGTGTCCAGTCTAAGTTGGTCAATTTTTGATATACATTGTTTGGATCTACTTCTTCATGTCACCTCTTTCGAACCACTAAAACTTCCAAACAGTCATATTGGTATTTAAAGACAATAAAATAAACCATCTCTGATAGTTTCATACACAACGTCACAATTTTGAATCTAGTAATAAAGCAAATCTAGAAATGGTAAATCTCATGGATTTGTTAATAGTATTACAAAACCAAATAAGATATTTGTTCAGTTATAACTATTAAATTTAAGCCAATTACAATTAACCTACTTGTCACAATCCATGTTTAATTAGATTTTATAAGCTTATTTGCAAATTTAATATGGTCAGGACCTAATTTAAATGTATTAGTTGGCAAATTCTGCCAACTACCACCCATCTCTAATGAATATGTGAACACCTCCAGCAACCATCCCATTTCTATTGTTCTCCATAGCTGAATAACCAGAAGGCCCTTCAAAATGTAATTCATTCTTTACAAAAAATTAATGCAAATAGTAAAATCAAAATTCTGTTTTTCAACCTAGGGAAAAACATGCTGTTTAGTTTGTAAATTTTGAACAGTCAAAACAACCAATGTTAAAACATCCATACTTATGAGTGACCTACCACCTACCATTTTAAAATATAAGTTGTAACATAAGCAAGCTTATAAATTCTTCTTCAGAATGGTACAACCCCTTGTGCTCATGCCTTGAGCATATATGCTGTAGGTATGTTTGTCTGATTATGGAAGGATTCCACCAATGCCACGTGCAGACAGTTTCTAACAGCATCCAGAGAGTTAGTAGGCTAAAATAAAAACAAATTATCTCACACTTCTTTTAATATAAAACATGACTAAAAGCACTGCAGGATCTTAAAATCTTCATATCTTGTCTTCTGGTCCTAGGATCAGGACTGAAGGAAATACAAAGCAGCAGTGGACAGGGTAAGGTATTCTCATCTTACTACGGAAGGAGTCTTGCCCACCCCATCCCCCAATCAATTGCAGGTAATGTCCCAACTGTCTGGAGAGAGGTCAGTCACACAAAACTAGTGTTTGGAAGTTTACAAGGAAAACAACATCTCAGCCTGCAAGATTATAAACTTGATATTTCTGTGACTGAGCTCTAACACAGACCAGATTCTAGGTTTCAGAATTTATTGATAAGAGATTGAACTTCTTGACATTTTCTTTTATGCTATAACATGTCTTAAAAACCCTAATAGAAATGACACATCTATCAACTACCCAGTAGTAGTAACTTCTCAACCACTGCCATCCCAGTCATAAGTGGCTGATATTGCAGATGTTTTAGTTAGCGGAATAGTTGCACATCGCTACTGACAATTGTTTAAAGGTCACACTATTCAGAGCGGGTTAGCTTTCCTTTCTTCTTCTTCTCTTTACTAACATATATTGGGAATACTATACTTTGGGAATACTATACTTATTCCCTCCAGCACCCCTGATAAAGGTAGTTATGTAACCCAGGAACTAGAAAAAGCTACAGGACCAAGTAGCATTATCAGATGAAGTTTTCAAGGACTGGTGCAAGGAACTGATGCTTAAATTCTGTGTGCTTGGTTATAGTTTCATATGTTGTTTCTAGCTTCCAGCCACAGAGCCACTAAAAAGATAAGTTAATTTATTGGAGTAGTAGTTTGAGTATGTTAGTATACTGTGGTTAAAAGATCATTACCCCAATCTCCCAGCAAAAATTGTTGGTTCCTCTTCCAGTTATTTAGGATGATTTTGAAGATAGCTAAATCCTGCTGTCTTTGATATCTAAAGGGTTTCTTTCTGAAGACAAAGGATGTGATTGAGGTCAAGTCATTAGAATAGGTATTTCTGAAATTGTTATTTTTATGAAGGTGGAGGCATGCGTGAATGGGCGTGCCTTCGTTGAAGGTTGTGCATCAGGGGTGGTAACCTGGCACGTAAAAATCCACTACCAAACATTAGCGGACCGGAGTTCCACTGTGGCGACCCCTAACCGGGATAAGCCGAAAGACACAAAACACAACATTGGACTTTTTATTTACTTTCTGGTTACAAATGATGCTCAGTTTGTTGCTGAAAGCAGTAGGAATTAGACTCATATCTGCAGGATGCAATTTGTTGCCTTAATGTATGTCTGGCCTTTTTCTCTGTAATGACGTCTGCCTCATTTGAAGAATGTTCATTGCTACCTTGTTGCTACTTTTAAAATGTAAAAAATCAAATGACAAAGATCACAAACAGCTCTGGTAAATCCGCCTCAAATCCAGGAATCCTGCTTATGACAAAAAGTGAATCACAGGATGAACATTTACAACAATCACAACAGAGATTGTGTATTTTGATTGTATTTTTATCTGGAATATTTCTTTATACCACAAATGTTTCAAGGTTACCATAGTGGGTGCTATTTTCTTGATTCATGTGGCTGTTACACATACATGCTTACGCACACATGCGCGCGTACACACACACACACACACACACACACACACACACACACACACACACACACACACACACACACACACACACACAAAATTGCTTCTTCATTTCAGCTCTCATTTTTTTTGTTTCTTTTTAGTTTAGTTTAATTTATCTCTCCTTTTACAAGGATCTTGTTTTCACCTTGGTGCTAAATAGCCTTTAGTGAGGGGACGTTTCTGACACCTTGTTGCTATCTGGAGACAGACTAAGAGTTAATTATTAGTTCTGCACTTCAGTTTATTTAGGCTTTGTTTTATTAGTACTCTACCACTCTCTGTTTCTCATTTTAGTTTCAGTTAGTTGTAGGCTAGGCTCATTACTGTGTATGAGGTTGTCAGTCATGATTTATGATGCTTTGTGCTTTTTATGTATATATTAGATTTTCATGGTTTCTGTGGGTTCCATGAAAAGTTGATCTGATGAAGTCCAGTTGGTGGACAAAAGCACTTATCATAAGTTAAAGGTCAGTTTTCCTTGCGACTAAGCCCGTTTGAGTTTGTTTCTTCAGTACCTTCATAGAAGAAATATTTACATCTGAAGTTTTGGACTGTTTATTACTGTTACTTAATACTGTAACATTTAAGTGGTTTTATTTTTCATTTTTCACAAATAAGGAAATGAAGTCAGTCCTTTCCCTTAACACTGGGAACAGCTATCTCCTCCCATGTCTGTTGTGGTTTTTGTACTTTTAAGAAGAGGCCACCCATGTTCCCTTATAAAGACAGAATAAATTACCAAGGGTGGCGGATTTTGCCTTACCTTCATCTAATGAGCTCCTCCTCACTTTCAGTTATGAAACAAGGCTTTTTGTCCTGCCTTAGCAGCTTCCATGATATGTAATGATTATTGCCTTAACATCATTGTCAGGCATGTTTATGTTGTAACTGTATTTTCTTTCAACTTCCACCATTCTTGATTTCTCTTTAACAGTGAATATTGCTTGTCAGGCACTTTGTGTGGCCCAGTTAATACGTTTCTTTTGGAAGCATTTGCAATTGCTTGTTGTCCTCTGAATAGCTTCTTTTATCCCACACATTTGCATTGTTATTCTCTACATCTGACTACTTTTCAGACCAGATACATCTTCCATTAGAAGTATGCCCTTTTGATAGAGAAAATTAATTGCAAACCAAACTGGCAAGTGATTACTTAATACCAGTGCTTCACCTATCCATAAGCACATACTGTTTCTAAACTGGAGAGCATCATAAACTGCTGCTTACCACAATTAATTTGTTTACCACTGCAACTGGATTGTCTGGCACTTAAACCAGAGGATTAAGGCTGTATGAGGTTAATTAGGTGTTTTGCATACTCCAGGATTTTATTCTGTCAGCCTCCATTTTCCTATTTGGGACTCTGAGCATGTCACTTCACCAGACAGTGCTCTGGGGTTATTGAGAAATTGGGCTATGCTCCACAGTTGTCTCCTGGACTGCATTCCTAGTAACTATTTATGAATATATGTAGTCTTTCAACTAGTTCAATATATTCTGATGTCTGTAAAGTTTTAGCTGCTGTAATATGGTTGTCAGGATATCGGAATAACCTGCGAGTGTTCTCTTTATTCCAACTTTGTGTGGTGAATTAAGAAACGTTCCTTTGCCTGTTCATTCATTTGGTAACCCAGCAAGTGGCTTAATCCACATAGAAGCTTTCTGGTTATGACCTCATGACCTGGAATATCAACATGTGAGGAATGAACCAAGTACATAATGCACCATTTAAACTGCTACTCTCATTACTGCTGATCTGAGTGAAAGAATGAGACCAGAAACTCCCAATAGAGGAAGATGAGAAGCAGAAGTGCTTCACACGAGGTACCCCTTCTTTTGGGCAAGAGGATGTGTATGTTGATTTGCTGTTGTTACCAGGGTGCCTCATTGGTGCAGTGGTAGCGTTGTTGCCTCACAGCAAGAGGTTCTCCCGTTCAATTCTTGGCTGGAGCACCTTCTGTGTGGAGTCTGCATGCCCTCCCCATGGTCGAGTGGCATTCAAAAGACATAAGTAGAATGGGCGTGCCTTCGCTGAAGGTTGGGCGTCGAGCTGGCACCTCGGCACCCATAAAAAACGTACTGCCAATCATTAGCGGACCGGAGTTCCGCTGTGGCGACCCCTAACTGGGAAAAGCTGAAAGAAGAACAAACAAACCAGGGTGCCTCATTTATCAGTGTATAGTTTCATAGCTGATATGCAGACATATGTATCAAATGCATTCTCCAATGTAGCCTGCAAGTGACATTAGAAGGTTGGTGATAAAACCAGGAACGTATTAGAAGGGTGGGGATTAAAACAGAAAGAAAAACATAAATGGAATCCTAATAGGAACTTTCTTTTGCGTTCCTTGTACATTCAGCTGAAAACACAGCCACTGGCTAGATGAAATAGTGAAATAACCATGGAGTATTTCCCTTGGTGGTGGTAGTGAAGGTGTGTGTGTGTGTGTGTGTGTGTGTGTGTGTGTGTGTGTGTGTGTGTGCGTGTGTGCGTGTGCGCGCATGTGTGTGTGTGTGTGTGTGTGTGTGTGTGTGTGTGTGTGTGTGTGTGTGTGTGTGTGTGTGTGTGTGTGTGTGTGTGTGTGGGGTAAACTATGGTAAACAGAAGATGGGAATATTTACAAAGTGCCTGACATGCTTATATAGACAAATTTGAAAGCGATGGTTGAATGAACACTGAATAAGAAATTGTGAAAAAAGCCCATTAGCTGCTATTGCACCTGCTGTAAATATTGTATATAGTGTGCTACAGTTTACTATACCATGCAGTTAGGATAATTCTATACATTTTCCTGTTAAAATTTGAAAATAAATAGTAAATGCGTTTAATTATTCTATGTGACTTAGTAGAAATATGACCTGGTTGCATGTTGAAACAAATATTACTTTGTATCTGACAATTTTCATGATTGTTTGTATTGTTATCTATTGTAATATACTTTTGCAAAACAAAAATAAATATGAAAAAAAAAGAAATTGCGAAAAAAGTTTATATGAGACTTGTTATGATCTGTGACCTGTAAAAATAGATTGTGATTGTATGTTGCAGCAACAACTTTAAGGGGAATGAAAAGAGTGGAAAAAGAGTAATTAAAAAAAAAAATCGAGTCCACAGTCATAAGACCTGCCATTAAAGATTAATAATAAAAAGCAGACTGTTTTATATTTTGGGTGAGCAGTCTGCCATTTCCTGTTGTAGAGAAATGAAGCATGCGGTTAAAACCCAGCTGTGACAAGTGTGCTTAGAAAGATAATGACTTGCACAGGCAGGCACATGGTATCTATTTTTGATCTCTGCTCTGATGCCTACATTTTGAACTAGTGTAAGTAACTAGCCATGCTCTAGTGCCTTGGCAATATGCGGTTTCATGTGAAATAAATCTGCTTACACCTCTCAAAGCATGGGTGCAATAATTTATCACTCAGTTAAAGAACTTGATCAGTAAAGAATAATGTTGTGTTCCAAACACAGTTATCCAGACTGATGTTTGTGTTATATAGTGTACTGTACTAATACTGCATTCTTTTTGATCTGTAGACAGACATTAGTATAAGACCGAATCCTTCCACCCTTGGAAATATAAGGAGACGAATGGTAGTCATCTGTCTGGATTGATAGCGCTCTGTGAGTTTAAACAAACAGGCTGAGCCTGAAAATTGGAATCTGGCCAAGCAGCAGATTTCTCTTCTACCCTCTGATATAGGGCCATGATTTAAACTCCTCAGCAGCTGCTGTTTTGTATAAATCCACACAAAGACATGGAAACAAGGCATCTTTAATGTCTGAAACTCTGTTGGTCTCCTGGAGGACTGCTGTTTCCATACTACCCACCCCACCTAATAATTTCACCTTAGCTCATACTCTTCTCACTTCCTAATTCATATTACAGTGTTAAAAAGAGTACAATGATTGGCCTATGGTGTAGGTGGCTGGCATCTTAAGTACTGAAACAGGAGCTGGCTAACATCTGTTATTCTCAGTATCACAACATCATGCCTAGAGTAACTTTTAATCTACACTTCGGAGTGCATTTAATGTTATTTGTTGAAGGGAAATGGCTTCCTTTCCCTGATTGTTTTTACAGTTAAGACTCTGACAGCTCTTTTGAGTAATAGGGATTACATTCGTGAGGGACTCGTGTTCGCATTTTGTTAAGCAGACTGCAGACCATCCTTTTCACTAGTTTGTGCTGAGCTCCCTCCCTCACTCCCAGTAGCTTCTTGTCACCATATTGTAAGCAACACACTGCTACAGGAATTCTGTTACCACAGCATGAGTGAACCAAAATCCAGTTGTGCTCCTGTTTGTAACTAATAATGTGTTCATTATTTTATATCTTACATTATTAAGAATGGGACTACCTACCCTTATGTAACAGTACCTGTAATGTGATCTGCCATTCAGAATCATCCAAGTTCAAATTGCTGTAACAAGACATTCAGCCCTCTTTTTAGTGGTGATTTCAATTTATACTGTCTTTCCTTGTGGCAGTACAATTTATATCTTACACAGCTCCTCAGATCTGGCAACATCAAGTACATTGTTCTGTAATGTCTCTGTTGGAATGTCCCCATGGCATACTGGTCTAGTAGCCATATGTTTATGTAAGGTGTAAACTGTCTCCTGTAACACACCAGTTACTGCTCTCAAAATCTGCATCTCTGGATGCTTACAATAACACATATAACATAGGTGAAACACTGTTGCTACCGCAGTTGTGTATTTATTAGCATCTTTTAATCATCTGACGACTGAGTGAATACATGACTAATGCCAAATTAGGACATATTCATTTACAACCCAGGGACGTAATAAAAGAGGCAGCAATATTGCAAAGATACAGAAGTTCCAAGAACAAATGACAAGGTGGCAGAGTGACTCGAAGAATAAGCTTTATTGAAAATGGTTTAGAGCTTTTGTCTATTTTAAAAACATAGATAACTTCAGAACCATAAAAAAACATGTAAATGAAACAAGAACAATATACAGAAATAAGCATGCACAGATTACAATTACAAAATCGTAGAATAAAGTATCAGAAATGCATAGGGCAACAGTAAGATCTAAAAGACTAAAGTATTAAACAGTACTGAGAATGAAATACTTTTAATCATTGATTTAAATGGGTAGGCAAAGTCTTTTTTCAAAAATGATCTAGGGCACAGGGGTGAAAGAAATGAAAAAAAAGTTTGTGTGTTTGACAGCATGTGTGCTTGTAGACGTCTGTCTTTGAATCCTTGACGTCCTAATTCCACTTTTCACCTACTTTTAATAGAGCAATTTATGGCTGAATCATTTTGTGCTAGCCATTGTATTATAAAAGCCTTTCTAGCCACCTGCAATTTCCCAAAGTTAACTTTCACTTATTTCATTCTGAACAGTATTGTATGACTTTTTTGGTCTCTACATAGATCATTTATTCCAACACCATCACTTGACTAAAAAATGCCTTCCTTTTTTTTCTTGCACCTCTATTCATTTCCTCCATCAGCAATACTGGTTGGCTCTTCCTACCATATTTCCTTCTTTTCGTTATGATTCAGTCATTTGACATCTCCTCCCAGTCTCTTTGATGCTTATGTTCCTGCTTAGCAAATCAAAACCCACGCTTCCCACCCCATGCAGTTCAGAGATCAGAAACCATACTGTGGCATGATCACTGTTTCCTACTGGCTTACTGAAATGTCCATCAATAATCCCTTCTATAGCTTTGTCATTCTCATGGTGTGTCAGAGAAGCACCAGAAGCTGTCGGAAGAGAGTAGGGACTGATGCGATATGCACAGCTCCCCTTTTCCAGGGGAAGTGAATGGAACTATCACTATCATGGTGTCTGTGAGAGAATACTTGAAAGAGTGGTTGGAGAGTAATGTTGCTCTTAATACATGCAGTATATGCAGCAGATTTGGAAACAAGTACACTTTGTATAGAATATCAGATGCTTAAAAACATGGTTTTAAGATTAATATAGAGACAGAATTCAGCAGTGCTTAATGTTTCCTCTCTTACCTAACCTTTCTGATTGTCACCTCTTTGTGGTCCATCAGATTATGATATGCATGATGCTTTCTCACCCATTGAAGAATTGCATTGTGTTAGAAGAAACAAACTGATAAGATATTGTTAGATCATATATAGTGATACTGGATTCATAGTGATTCTGTGAATAGAATTCCACTGTACCACAAAATCAAGAAAAAAGTCAGTAACCGGTTATATAGACTTTAACAAAGAAAAAAAGCATTTTGCTTGAAGGCAAGCCCCATTCATCCCCTAGGTGGGGGCTGCACTTTCTATAACCCTGTATTTCTAAATATTTTAACTTTAAACATTGCATAGCCTTGGTGTTAAGGGAAAACTCCTTACCCCATAGTTTTCTGATTTTGCTTAAAACACTATAATGTTTACTGGAAATGGAATTCACCTAAACATATTTCGTGAATTCCATTCTGATTAAACACAAGTTAATGAAACGAATATATACCAGTACCAGTTACACTACTTTAAAAGTTTTCATTGTGGCTCATCCTCTCTACCAGTCATTATTTGGGATTTTTTCATATAAGCTTCTGTACTTTTGGGGATTAGGTTTGTGCGCTCCAGATGGTGGTATATAAGCATGCCTATCCCCAAGCCTCCAAGTGTTTTTCTGTCATTTGCACAGTTTGGTTCTCAGTTTTGCTGCAAGTTGATGTAAAGTTACTGTAACCATTAACACAACTCTAAGGACATTACTTGAAAATTATAAATGGCAGTAATGCTAAAGATTAAAAAAATAAGGAATGACAGTGCTATTTGTATTGTTGTTTATGAATATACAACTTCATAAAATATGTCTGTCATCAGCATACACATTGGAGTACTATACAATTTCTCCATGCTTAACACATTTTTGAATGTAAAATACAGTATCATCATCGACCCAAGTCTCCTCTTTGATGATGTCTCCAGCCTCGGAACTCTGTAGTGTGGGGGCTGAATCCTTGTCACACAATCGGATTACCTCTTGTCCAAGACAGTATGAGAATCACAAATGACAGAAGTACCTTGAGTGCTAAAAACCTCTAAACTCAAAACATTCAAGATAAAAAATAATATTATAATAATAATAATAATATTTCTGAGGCTTCCAAATCCTCTAAAAATGCAGATTTATTTAAAAAAGTGAGTGCTTTTGTCAATAGATTTAATCAGATCTTCATTTGAAAGTTTACACTCTCAGATTTATACCATTAGCACACTAGCCCCGGGAAGGGCTAGCTACAGCCAATTTGAAGGGAGGGGATAGAGCTAGACCAGGCTTGAGATTCAAACTGTAATAGATAATTGGCGAAGGAGTAGAAACTGAGCAGGGATAGAGTGGCAAGATCATCCTTATTTGTCTACTGAAAGGGGATTGATGGAGTTAAAGGGCTACTGCAGAACCTCCTGTCATAACAGATGCTATAAAATTAATGATTTCCTTTCCAACAGGATATTGAAAACATTCTAAATAGTGTCCCTTATAAAAGAATCCACAATGTAAAACCAGTACTGATGTGCATTGAAAATTATGTAGACATACATCCCATTTTTCATGTAATACTTTGGAGCCTGCTTTTATGGAGCTTCCTGTGCTCAAGCAAAATAAACGTAAATTAACCATGTTTGTGGAAATCATTTTAAGACCTGTAGCTTACTTTTAAGTTTTAGCTCTCAAAAACAATTTCAATCAGTCATCCAGATACCTGGTAAGAGCTCAGATCATTTCAACCTCAGTGCTAAGTCTCAACATAATTAGTGAATCATAATGTTTTGGGGAGTCCATCTGTAACTGATGCATTGTATATGTGGCCAGCCTGGTAGCTGCCTGTCTGCAGAGTGCTTGTCTGTATTATATAATCATTAAGGCTCAGGGAAGGATTACTTAGACCAGTTAGTATGATCCTGCCCATGCGGGTCATATGACCTGCAAAAAATAAAATAACATGGAGTCAAGTGGATTATAAGAGTTCTGGGGATTCACAACTGAGATTGATATGATCTTGGCCCTTACCATTTCAGGCATATATTTAAATTTTAAAAGGATAACAGTGATGCTAAATTTTAGAGAAACTTTCTTTATATCCTCTGTTATCTATCTTACTTATTATCTGTGAAATGTGCTGCACAGCCTTTTGTCATTTTGATGAACTTAAGAGAAATAAAATAAGATAATCCCCACCCCCATGACTGAAGGGTTTGCTAGTGTCCAAAACCAGCTATTTCCTAATTATTCCTAATTATCCTTATTCTACATTGCTTAAAATGAGGATGTGCCCTCTGTACCACAGACCCTTGATTTTGTAACTCCTCCTAGACAGTATATTAACATTGCCTCTCCAGGTGGCTTGAAATAAATGCTTGTTGTTGTTATGGCTCTGATCACTAATGCTTTGAGACAGCTGGTTAACCTATACATTTAGTCCTGCCCTGGTTAGTACTGGCTGGGGTTTCATATGTATTTTTTATTCATTTATTTTAATTTCTAGTTTCCATTACCCACCTAGCAACCTAGGCTTAGTCGCGGTCTCATATGAACTTTGTAAAGTTCCCCAGTCGATTACATCTAGGTTCATGACAGTCTATGGCGACTGCCATACCTCTCCACTGTCCAGATTTTTGCAGAATGTCCAGATTTTTGCAGAATAATTTTTGGTTTATTCCTTATAAAATTTGTGGTTTTCTGACAAATCATTGGGATGATTTTATTTATTTATTTATTTTACATTTGTTGACAGGGAGAGTCCAGCTGGATTACAAGTCCATTTTCAGTGGAGGCCCAGGGAGAAAAGCTCCAAGAGAATATTTTTTTTACAAAACATAGTTTTAAGGACAGACTTTTGACATACGATTTCCATAGTAGAGACTTGAACATACATATTAACTAACAGATAGAATACATTCGTTCTCTACAATATAATATTAAATGTTAGAAGATATTCCTAAGTTTAGGATTCCTGTGATAGATTTACTGTCAGAGTAAAAGCAGAGAGATGTAGAATAAGGCTCAGAGAGAGCAGATGATGCTCGCTATAGTTGAGAAGGATAATAAATTGATTTACTATATGTCTTCGCCTGGTTTTAGTTGAGAAGGATAACAAATTGATTTACAATATGTCTTCTTCTGGCTTTAGTTGCTTATAGAAAGCACAACATTGCTGGGGTAGTTTTCCCTAACTCCTGGAGAGATGGGATGAGCAGTAGATTAACAGTCCTAAGTGGGTACAGTACTATGATTGGTTGGCTTAGCAGTGTTACTTAAGTTAGGTGAAGTGTTCTAATGAGACATTAACCAGGGGGGATACAGGAGCACAGCCGATTATTCAAAAAGGGAGTTTTAACAAGTTTCTTAAACTGTGATGGAGATTTGTTGTCAGTTATGTGGGCAGGACGGGAGTTCCAGGTTTTTGCTATACAGTGGCTGTAGACAGACTTACCAGCTTCATTGTTATATTTGATTACTTTGAGGATGTTTTGTGTGCTAGACCTCAAGGGCCTGGTGGTTGTATAGGGTTGCAAAAGATTTTGTAGGGCTGGGGTGTTTTCAGAGTTATGTATTATTTTGTGGGCTAGTGATAGTTGATTGAGTTGAAGTAGTAGTGGTAGTTCTAGCCAATTGAGTTTTTTTAGGCATTCACAGTGATATGTTCTGATGGGAGAGGTTGTAGCGAATTTTGCTATCTTATTATAACAACTATCGTTTGTTTAGGTCGGATTTGAAGAGATTTGTAAGCACGGGGGAGGCATAAAGTAGGGTGGATAGTAGGGGAGTCCTCGCTATTGTAGTTTTGGAGTGGTCAGTGAGGAATTTTTTATTGTGATACAGTAGGCCAAGTTTTTTATGTACTTTTTTATGGTTATAGAAATATGTAAGTCAAATCTAAGGTGATTTCAACCCCTAAGTGTTTGGCATGATTTGTGGGATTGATTGTGGTCTTGTTAAAGGCAGAGATGAAGAAAGAATCAGTGGGAGGTGTTGCTCTGTGTGAGATAAAGAGTACTAGCTTTGTTTTACTTGGGTTCAGAACGAGCCTTTGGTTTGTAATCCAAGTTTCTGCTAAGGAAAAGCATTCTTGTGTTAGGGAGTGAAGGATGTCAATTGATTTGTCTGCACATATTATGGTGGCATCATCTGCATATTGCACTATTGAGGCTTTAGGAATACTGTTTGGGAGCTGATTGGTGAAGAAGGTAAAGAGAAGTGGCCCCAGGATGGAGCCTTGGGGTACTCCTAGGGAGACTGGTAGGGAGGGGGAGAGTTGGTTTTGCCACATAACAGCTTGTTTCCTGCCCTCTAGGTAGTTTTTGAACCAGGAGATGGCAGGGGTGGTAAGGTTTAAAGTTGCTAGTGAAAGAAAGAGTTTATTGTGGTTAACCATATCAATTGCTTTGGACAAGTCAAGGAAGGTGGCAGATACAAGGAGTCCGTTGTTTCTGTGAGTATTGACAATGTTGGTGAATTCTGTGCAGTGGTGGTGCTATGGAAGGGTCTAAAGCCATGTTGTTGTGTTGCTATTAGATTATTTTCTAGGAGATATTTCATTAGTTGCTTGTGTATTACCCTGTCTAAAATTTTAGACAAAGGGGGTAGTATGGCTATAAGGTGGTAGTTATTGAGTTCCAGAGAGGTTCCCCCTTTATGTAGAGGGATGATATGTGATATTTTCCATAGCTTGGGTACCATACACTCGGAGATGGATCTGCTAATTAGGATGGAGACAAGATATGATATGGCTTCTGCAGCCAGGTGGGGGTATTCATGATCTGAGGATTGAAGTCATATAGTGACATACATTTGAGCTTCAGACTTCAAATTCTTCAGAAAATGTATGTTAACACAAACCCTGTCACTCTATCAACTTTCTAAGTTTATAAGAACAATATTTAAAATCTGTCCCTATTTTTTGTCACCCCCCCCCCTCCATTTTGTCATCAGGCTTTGTCTAGATTTTTTGCCTTAAAGGGATTAAGAGGTATGGTGACCACTGGTCATCCCCAGTTAAATCCTGTTTAGTGAGAGCTGAACCTGATCAGAGTGAAGTAGATCACCTGTGTAATTTTAATCATATCTGCATGGAGTCTTTCTTTGACAATACAGGGGATGTGTGTTAAGCAGATTACTTAGGGGGTTATTGGGATCCAAGATAACCACTCATTTCTGTAGACAGAAAGCTGAAGACTGATTATGGCCCACCAGTCTGGGTTTAAATAGTGTCTGGGGTAGTAGAGAACTTAGGAAGGGGAAGGGGCGGTTGTTGTCAGCTCACCCAGGGAGATGGTGTATATGTCTCAGGGGCAGATGTTTTGCTATGAGATTCTCAGCTGGAGACTGGGGGACCTAGTGAGACTGTCAAATTTCTGGTGGGAGGTGGCATTACTGCTGCATGAAGGGGCAGGCAGTTGTATCACAAGTGACATCTCCATGATGTGCCCACTGCACACTAGGGTGGTTGTTGAGATACACAACTGAATACAAGAAGCAAAAAGAAAAATATAGCCAGCTGGATAATGGTCCACTAAGGCATGACTTCCATACTGATTTAGCAGTTACAACTGGCCAGAATTGGGATTGGGTAAATGGACTAGTAGAGCTGTCAGATGGACTAAATAATTGGGTTTGTTTGATAGCTCAAAACACATTAGTCTCCAAAGCCATAAAGTATCCTGCCCTGGCATTTTAGAGCATGCACTACATCCATTACTTTAACAATTTTCCTTTTTGCTTCCTCAGTGTAGGTACAGGATCACTAATAACATTCTCTAAAAACACCTTTAACACACCACTGTTTTTTCATAAATAAGTCCTGAAATGTACTTCACACCATCTTGGTGAGCTGAATGGTGACTAGCATGTTTGTAATACATTGGGTGTTATCTCATAAAACCTTACAAGGCCTTTTTAGTGCTCCTTCTCCAAGGCCTTTTCCTCATTTACCATAACCAGACATGATTTTTTTCACTTCAAAAACAAAATACTAGCATAACAGATAATGGAGAGAGAGAAAAGTAACTCTGGTTGAATTAATTCTTTCTGTCTGGGGGTATCTAAGGGAAGACTATCTAACCTGCTTCTTGTTTATGCAACCCAGTGAAGACCAACAAATAAAAAATAAGTATAGACAAAAGCTGTTGAAGTGACACCTTTGAGTTTGTTCCTCTTCCCATTGCTAATACCCAAGGAGAGCTCTCCTGAGCTAAGCTAAGTGCTGCTGGATAACAACTGTGGAGAGATAAGAATCTGAAAAGACAACATCAGGCACATTGTGATCAAAGAGCAATAACGTACAATAAAATCCTGCACCTCCAGGCATTTCTGCAATTACATCCTACTGACACCTCTAGGTGTCAAATATTGCCTGTTCATATTTGCATTTATAATTCCAAAACCATGCTACATACAAGGTATCGGGACTATTTAATCTTAAAGCATACATGATGGCAAACACAATTGTATTGATATTTGACCTCTGTCTAATGCTCCTAAAGAGATATTGAATATTATTTGCATACTGTTTATTTGTATTGTAGTAATTTTCATATTTCTCTAAATATTTCAACATTCAGGTAACACAGACAGAACTGAATAGCCTCATATGAAAGCTCACAGGTGTATGAAGAAAATCCTGCTGGCAGTATGTGTCTTGCTTGAATTGTTACTGATAAGGTGTTACACAACATTACAAAATTACTATTCATTGCCTTTATTTTGGCTTATAAAATCCAGTTTAAAGTATTGAACTGATCGAATGCCACTAATATAAAGATTAATTTACCCTGAATAGTTTGCCATTTACAGTCTTTTAGTAACACTTATGGTTTCACAGATATGAATATTTCTTTGAACTGTAAGGCGATAACTTTATTTTTTTAAAGGTTCAAGCCATACCCACTGGGAGTTAAAGGTTCACACTCAAAAGAGCTGTACTGGAGGGAATGAGTTAAAGACATGCTGATTAATATCTGTCTGTGTGGCACAGAGGGATAAAGCACGTGCCCACATCAGCCACACCAGTGCCATGGTTAGATCCATTAAAGAGAAACCCCAGTGGTTATGTGCATGATGTCTTACGCAATTAGCTTCACCCACTGGGTAAAGGAGACCTGATCCAAAGTGAAGGCCTGGTAATCAGCAGGCAGTGGGGAGGAAGAAAAAACAACTACTGGTTAATGGCAATGGCTGTAAGACAGGCTTGCTCTTGTACTTTCCTGCACATGACCACAAGTCCAAACTCTCATATTTACACACACAAACGCACACACACACAAATACACACATGTACACATACACAGACACAAACGCATGCACAGAGACAAAAAAATACACAAACACACACGCTTATGCACAGTCACGAAAACACACACACCCGCACATACTCATGCACAGATTCACACAGCACACACACACACACACACACACACACACACACACACACACACACACACACACACACACACACACACACACACACAGTTCCAATCTACAAATGCCACTTCAGCTTTTGCTTTAAATGGCTGACTCAGCTCAGTCATTTCCTCCAAACACCAATAAGTTCTTCATTTGTAAAATGTTGACATGTTGTCTGCAGATTTACTTCAGTAAAATAAATGTATAAGGAAGCAAGACATTTATTTTGTTTAGAGCAAGCAATAATCCTGGTCTGCAAGCTTATTTTTAAAGCTATTGGTACTGAATAACCTTTCACTAAATAATATCTGGGGAATTCATCCCACTGATATAATCTGTATGAAGTCAATACATGTGCATGTAGGTGTTTATTCTGCCACTGATGGGCAAGCCTATTCAAGCCATATTGTCTGTATCAGGAAAAGTAATGGAAAACATTAGGAGAGCAAGATTTTAAACCAGTGAAAACAGTAATATCCGATAAAATACATATTGTGCCACTTTCAAACACAGAGGGATAGACAGGAATCTCACATCCAAATTAGAAGGAAGTACCTCACATTCCAGAGGAGATGACATTAACAAGTCAATACAATTAAAAATCCATGGTCTGTGGTGGAATCAATATCCCTTCTGTGCATGTGGGGGGGGGGGGTGGTTGAGATATATACCAAAACTAGTGTAAGGAGTAGGGGTTATACTACACAAAGGAGAGTTCACCTTGGATCCCAACAACCCTCTAGGTATTCAACTTAACACACATCTCCTGGAAAGTCATGGGAAGACTCCATATGGATGAGATCAAAATACATGGGTGATCTACTTCACTCTGATCAGGCTCAGTATAGATTTGTAGGAAGCAGATCTTGTCTAATAAATCTTATCGCTTTCTTAGAAGTAACATGGCCATGGAAAACTGACTAAGCTCATGACATACCTAAACATTGCCAAAGCTTTATGATATAATTCTTTTCTTGGATATTATTAATGTTATGTAAACTAAACATAAATGGTAATTTTATTTAGTGGGTAAAAAAGTTAATTGACCCCAGCAGAGTTAAAGAAGATGGAAGATTTTCTATTTGACATTGCAAATGTAAATAATAACTTTCCACAAAGGTCTGTGCTAGGCCAATTCTGGGTACAGCATTAGACAAAATAAACATGATGGTAGGATAGGTAGTGTACACATATCTCCTCTTGACAACTGTACCACAAAATGGAGTATGTGGGAGCCACACCAATTGCACTGACAATAGCCTTGCATTCTCTATCATAAAACGTCACATCCTGAGCATTGGAAAGAAAGAAAGAAATATTTGTAATAAAGGGGAAATACTTAAAACAATAGTAGATTAAGAGCTGTAATGCCCAAAATACATAGTGAGTTAAACTTTAATCTCAATGTTGTCATTTTGTTAATAAATAGCTTAAGGAAGTAACCCATATGATACTTAAAAGTATGTCTATTCCAGTAAAGTAACTGTTCTTTTGTACACTACACTAATCTACATGGTTCTAGAACATAAAGCTGCAGTTTGTAACTCTCACAGCAAATATCCTGCAAAGCCTAGAAAGTGTAGACATATATGACAGACATCCAAGAGATGGAAATACGATATATTCAGAAAAGCTATAATCATCATCATCATCCCCTTTTTCCCATTTACATGGGGTCGGGGTATCGTATTAACTGTCGCCAACTCTCGATTCAGTGCCACTCTCCTGCCTTTTTCAACACTCATGCCTGACTGTCACAGATCTTCTTTCACACAATCCATCCACCTCTTTGTTGGACGTCCTTGCTTCCTCTTACCTTCTTCCTTTCTGTCCCAAATCTCCCTCACCAGATTGTCTTCTGCTTTTCTGCACATGTGCCCAAACCACCGTAATCTGTTTTCTTTGAACTTTTCTGCAATTGGAGCTACTTTGGCTTCTGCTCTTATGTCCTCATTTCTTCGCCTGTCCCACAGTGTGCATCCTACCACCTTTCTCAGGCACTTCATTTCCATCACCTCTAGCTTCTTCAACTGTTCTGCCTTTACTGCCCAGGTTTCTGTACCATACAGTAGCACTGGTCGCACCACTGTCTTGTACACCTCACTTTTCAGCTTCTTTGGCATTCTGTCATATACTACACCTGATACTCTATGCCAGTTGGCTGCATCCCCTCTGATTCTAGCTTTGACCTCTTCATTCAGACTACCCTTCTCCTCAACCACCCCTCCCAGATGCTTGAAGCTGTTTACCTGTTCCACTGTCTTCCCATCTATCTCTATTCTCAGCTTCTTCTGATTTCCCCAATCTGCTGCCATTACCACTGTCTTATCTGTGCTTAGTTTCATCCCATGTGCCTTCAGATTTGCATTCCATTCTCCTATCCTTTGCTGAAGTTCTAGATCAGAGTCTGCCTGTACTGCCACATCATCTGCATACAGCAGCTTTGTTGCTCTGACCCCTCCAACCTGTTTGCTGATGTAGTCCATTACCAGTATGAACAGCAGTGGGCTCAGAGCTGAACCCTGGTGTACACCCACTCCCACTGGGAACCCCTCAGTGAGGCCAAACACTGTTCGTACTTGAGTCACTGGGTCCTTGTACATAGCCTGTACTAATTCTACCAATGTTTCTGGGACTTCAAACCACCACAGTACTGCCCAGATTAGCTTTCTTGGGACCCTGTCATATGCTTTCTCTAAGTCTAGGAAAGCCCAGTTTGACTCTCTCCTCTTTTCTAGTTTCTTCTCAAGTATCTGTCTCAATGCAAACATCGCGTCATTTGTGCTGCATCCTGATCTGAATCCGAACTGTTCATCTCCCATCTTACATTCTACTATTCTGCGTATCCGTTTATCAATCACCCTCTCAAGAACTTTCATGCAATGTGGTAGGAGTTTGATGCCTCTGTACTGTCCACAGTTGTGGATGTCCCCTTTGTTCTTGTACACTGGCACGAGTATTTGTTCTTGTACATTGGCACGAGTATGCTTATTCTCCAGTCATCTGGAATACGCCTTTCTCTCCACACTGCAATTAGTACCCTCAGGAGCCATTTCTCCCCTAGCTCACCCAGCATCTTTATCCTATCTGATGTGACCTCATCTGAGCCTGCTGCTTTCCCTGACTTCATTTTCCTTAGTGCTGCTCTTACTTCTTCTAAGCTGGGCTCCTCTTCTACTCTCATTGTAGGCTGTTTCTGGGGCAGTACCGCTTCTGTGGGGTTTTCTTCATTCAGAAGCTGCTGGAAATACTCCTTCCATCTGCCTTTGATGTCCTGTGGGCTGGTAAGCAGGTTGTTGCTGGAATCCCTTATGAAGAGTATCTGACTATCTTCTTTATCTTTCTGTCTTTGCCTTGCAACCTGGTATAGTTTCTTTGTGCCCCTTACTGAGTCACTTTCCAGAAGCTGATAGAGTGCCTCTGATGCCCTATTCTTTGCTATTGCAACTTCTTTCTTAGTTTCTTTGTTAGCCAACCAGTAGTCCTTCCTAGCTTGGTCAGTCTTTTCAATCTCCCACTTCTTCCTTCTTTCTTTTGATTACTTTCTGCACTTCTGCATTCCACCACCAGCTTTCCTTATGTACCTTATTTCCATACCTGGCTCGGCCACATATCTTTTCTGTAGTCCTAACACATGCTGTTTTTAGGCGCTGCCACTCTTCTTCAACTCCACCTATTTCCTCCTCTTCTTGGAGTGCTAGAGCCCTGAGTAATTCCTTGAACTGCTGTACTTTATCTCCAGTCAACTTCCAGGTCTTCAGCCTGGTCTCTGTTGACCTCAGAGCCTTCTCTGACCACTGCTTGCAGCTGATTGTGGCAACTACTGGTTTATGCTGTGAACCGACTGTTTCACTGGGGATGACTTTGCAATCATGGATTCTACCCCAGTGCCTTTTCCTTACTAGGAGGAAGTCTACCTGAGTTGCATGTTGGCTACTCTTGTGACTGTCTGTCTCTCTTTCTGAGCCATGTTGGCTACTATCAAGCCATTTGCCAGACAGAAGTCTAGAATGGCTTCTCCTTCTTTATTCCTATTGCTCCACCCATGTGGACCCAGGCAGTCCTCATATCCTGTTCTGTCTGTCCTGATATGTGCATTTAAGTCATCCATTATCAACACCAATTCATGTTGTCCTGCTTTATCTAGTAGGTCCTGCAACTGCTGTCTGAATGCACTCTTTTCCTCACTATCACAACCCTGCTGTGGGGCATAGGCTGAGATTATGAATACTGTCCTATCATTACACTGGAGTCTGATTGCCATGAGTCTGTCATTAATTCTGATGATATCCCTCACTCACTTCTGAAGTCTCTGTCTCACCACAATTCCTACACCATTTCTAGCCTGTCCACCACCTGAGTAGTAGAGTCTGGATCCCAAGCCAAGTGGCTTTGCCATTCCATCTCGTCTCTTGGATACATAGGATGTCCAGCCTCCTCTGTATCATCATGTCATCCACTTCTAAGCTGCATCCTGTCAGTGAACCTACATTAAGCGTAGCAATTCTTAGTTCATGTTTGGCAGGTTGGTTGGTTTTATGTCCAGCTTTCACTCAACAGAGCTATCCCAGGTAACCCAGGCTGGGCAACTAGACACCAGCCAGCCAGTAGCCTATTGACCCAGTGCTGTTGGGCTTTTATGGCAGGCACACACTGGCCAATAGGGGCACATATACCCCTCCCACCATTAGCATGGGTCCCTGGCATGGGTCAGAGAGTAGGCCGGGTCTTCAACCCGCTTATCACCAGTAACTACCCATGCCCATTTTTTGGCGACAGTCAACATGACCAAATCACCTAGAGCCATATTTTACACCGTTGAGTGGCTAGCCCTGCCACAGCACGCAGTTTGTGATCCGTGTTCTCCTATCTTGAGGATACTGCGCACCAGAATAGATGCCCAAAGCAGTTGGTCTTTTTACAACTCTTCCCCCCATTGGGCACCATGTAGAGTCTGTGCTGCTGCCCACAGCTCCATTCATTGGTGAGTTTGAGATGGAAACACTCAGCATGTTTTTCGAACATGGGAGAAACCCCAGGGAGACACAGAGAGAACATGCAAACTCCAAACAGGCATTAGTTGGAGGTCAGGATCGAACCTTGTACCTTGTGCATTGGAGGCGAAGACCTTAACCACTAAGCCATCTGGTCTCAGAAAAGCTATAAGTTATCCCTTTATTCCCAGATGTACAGGCTGTGGAACCTATGCCTTGTCTTCACTGGGTGTAATACCTAGTCTTGCTTGCAAGCCTGAGCTTATGAGAAGATAAGTGGAGTGGTAAATATGCAAAAAAGCACCTTTATGTTGAATATCAGTAATAACAAAGCAACGGGAGAGATCAGTTCATTACACAGCATCTTCTCCAACTATGACACATGATCGCTATAACAATAAAACAATGTGCCACCATAACTGACTTCTAAAATGCCGTCAGTGACAACATGGGAAACAGAAAGTATCTACATGGAATAATGGCAATCATGCTCTTTGAAGGCCACTTGGGCACAAACTTGACACCCCCATTTATGAGCCTTTGTGTAACACCTGCCTTAACAGGCCTTATATGGCCAGGTATAGTAGAGATAAGCACTCAGCTGTAAGGAATTAACTCAAGATTTAACCTAGACTGACTAAAATGTTTTTTTTTTGTTCTAATAACAGCATCAATTTTGACAGGGCAGCATTTGTTACTTTATTCACTGTGATACTGGCAGCTGAGGTGATCTCTGAACTGCCATACTGCAACCAAATGTTATGTAAAGGTAGTCTTTGAAAAAACATCACTAGAACTGAGGAATGATTTGAATGTTTCAGTTTTCCTCCTGAAATAAAACACTGCTTCTGTTTCTAAATGAACCCATTCTGCAGAGTTTACAGTCACAACACAGCTGCAGCTGTTAGTGAAGCTACTCAGCTCAGATAAAATAGGAGATGGTGGTGGTGGCGGGTGACACAGATGCTTATTTAAAGCACTCCTTGATAAAATGCTGTTTTGCCAGGCTGTCATCAGTCTGAGCTGTAGTTTCACCTTGGTGACTTGGATTTAATGTTGAATGTGAGTCATCAGAGCAATGACTCAAACTGCAGGTCTTGTAGTCTAAATGGTGTATTTTCTTCCCACGAGAAGGGTCGCAAATTTGCAGTCAATGCTCAGCTGTCCTTTAGTAAATCCCAAAAGCCCAGATGACTACCCAGCTGACTTGGTAGTGACAGATGCCAACCGGCTACAAACAGAAGAGCCGGAGTGTGCCAGTGTCTCCTTATTTTTGTGATCCCACCAGAAGATAAGAGGACAAACACTGCATATAGTAACATGACACATAGATACCACAAGCTCTACATGTGGCTGGCAAGTGCTGAAACAGTGGATCAGGGCTATGCTGGAACAGGCTAATATCAATAAGGCTGGACATGAAAGGAAAAATACACTTGCCTACACTCATACACACATCATTAAAAAAATAAATAAATAAACAAAACCAGCATCATCAAGGTTGTGTTTCCAGCACCATATTGTCAGACATATGTTATATTAAATAAAGAGCTTGCCAAAAATTTAAAAAATAGCCATTGACTTAAATGCAAATTGTTTCATGCTCCTGACATCATGTTATGCAAATGGAAAAAAGGAAAGAAAACAACTTCTTCATGTGATTTATATATTTTGCAATACAGATGTGCCTTTTGAAGACTACATGAAAATGAGTGATAGAAACATGTCCTTCAGTTCTTTATTTTTTTTTAGCATCAGGCAGTTCTACAGGAAGACGATGTCCTAGTGAAAATAATACAGGTATTCATGTTTCCAAATATGTTTCACACCAACCTTTTAATTATAGTGGAAAGAAAACACAATGTTGACACTTTCATATGGTTGCATCATACCTTATTTTACACTGTGTGACACTCAGCTTCATTACAATAAGGGGGATTGTGACTACGTTTAGTTATACTTGATAGAATGCATTACTTGGCCTGTGCTTTGAAATAAATCCCACAAGATGAGTGCTGTTATAATACACAGGACACCTTTTATTAGGTCAAAGCTGGTACAGTGCTCGGAATCAGACTAACGTGCACCTTTTGCTAGATCAGACCTGAGAGTGTTCAGAATCAGACTAACATAATTTTATAGTGCCTCCACTTTAAGTCTTAAATGCACCACCTCAGCAACACACCTGAACCTCTCAGGAATTCAGCTCACTCCTTTCGCTGGTATCAGTATGGAACACATCCCAGCAGAGGAGGAGGCTTCACAACAGGTTTGTCCATTTTTGTCACAATCAAAATTGTTTGGCTTTGTGATTCTGTAGCTGTGGGCTGCAGCTATATAAGATACAACCTCTGTAATTTTACCCTTTACCTCCTAACCATTTTCCAGAAGTTTGTACCTCAAATACTGACATTTTGGCTTATTTTCTCTCCACGTCTATAAAGGTCTTCCACTGTAAAACGCTTTCACATATTCTGATGACATTTTTATTGAGAAATATATTTGTGTAATTACCCATAAAATTTCCGTAAATGTTCTTTGAATTGAGACCATTTCAACTTCTTTTAACATCGGTTTTATATCACAATTTAAAAGATTAAAAGTGTCACTTTAATACAAAAAAAAATGCCCAGCAATTTAGGCCTGATGCTATAATAATGGCTTTGCTATGTATCCTTGATTCATTGGAGCTGACATTGCATGACCATGGTGACAATACCTTGTAAATAACAGCTTAGCTACATGCATATTCACAATACATGCAACTGAGCTTACTTTATGAGCATCTGTGACTGAAAGGAATTTTTGCAGGGTCACAAGCCCCCCCCGAATCTTCATGCCACATACCACCATACTTTATTATTCCCAATCTGAGGGTGATGAACCATAGAGAAAGTGTGGTTTCTGACAGGCATTGATCAACCATCTTACTCTTTCCTGGAGGTAGACCAGGCATCGAACACTCAAAACTTGTTAGCATGCAAGCATTACAATCTCACTCCAATATGAAGTGAGCAGTGTTAAGATAATGAAGTGGTAGCCTAAGCTATAATGCTTAAACAATTGTATTTTGAGCTCAGGTAGCCACACAAGTGAATGTATCTGTATAACAAATGCAATATACCTATAGTTATATAGCTTTCATATTTGTACCCTGAAAAGAAAGGATAGATGCAGTTTTGTTTTAAAGTGAGAGCCGGATTCTAAAGCAATGTATCAGTAAGGAGACATTTTACCAAGCTACCTCATTGCTCTGATCATTGTGAATGGATATATTGTCTTGCAAAATGGTGAAGGTGTTGTATTCAAACTCATGTTGGTTACAACACTTCCATTGGCTGGGGTGATCTGATTTCACTCAATTATTTATTTATTGGTTTCATTTTTTTAAACCAGGATAGTCCTATTGGGCTCAGAGCATGTTTTCAGCAGAGGCATTTTGAAGAAAAACTCCAAATAATAATAATAATAAAAAAAAAATAAAACAGTACAATGAATTCAAAATTATATTATGGAAATACCGAGGAGAAATAATCGTCCAAATGCATGAGATTGTAGTTTATATACAACATATAAATGTGCCAAATACTTAAACGATACATATACAATATTTACAAATGCAGACAAAGTCACCATATACAGTATAAGAAAATTTATTTTTATTTATTTATTTTATTTTATTTATTTCAGTTTGATGACCAGGGCAGTCCACTGGGCCTAGTAGAGCCTGTTTTCAGTGGAAGCCCATGGAGAAAAGTTCAACGGACATTGACAATTTTACAGAACAATGAAATCATTGGTATCATACAGACAATATAAAATTCATTTGCAAAAAGAAGAAAAACGTAAATTATGCAGTCTTGTAAATTTTTACAGAGTATATACACAATATAAAATTATTTGGGATCATAAGATACAAGGACAGGATTAGAGAAGAAAAGGTGATTGTGAGATGTGTGAGTGTACATCAACAGGTGAAAATCTTAAGTAAAGTACATGAGGGCAAACTTTATAGGTCAAAGAATTTCAGGTGGTAAACAAGCATTTCCAGTTGAGTGACAAGAGTTATTTGATTAATTCTGTAAATCTAGTAGGATTTTTATGTCCTGATTCTGTGTCCTTTCCTAACAAAGAATATCAAGGTATAGAGTTCCACACCTTTGAAACAATCAGACATTAGATCTGATCATTAAAAACATAGCACCATTATGCTCTTATAATAACATCCTCCTTGCTTAAGTCTGACCATCAAGCAATGGTCCTCACCATAAGAACTCAGCCCAAAACACTCATGAACTCTATCAACTTCAAAGATTTCTCTAATGCAAATTCGTTTCAGCTGTATAATGACCTGAGGAGTTTCAAGAGTCCCCCTTTCCTTGAAGACCCAGCAGAAACAAACATTGCTGCATTTATGGAAGGGTTTTGTTCTTGCCTCAATATCAGCACTGAAGCATCACTCTCAGTTTGTAATAAATACAGCAACATGTTTAAGAATAACCCCTACTGGTGGATTCCTACATAAACAAGATATATAACAAGATAAAATAACTCATTTCCCCTCCCTGTAACAAACTGAAACCCCCACACCTCAAAATTAATCTCAAAAAGTTAAGTCAAATCTTCCATTGCCAAGTATAATTCAAAACTGCATTTTCAGTCAAAAACAATCACAAATCCTTCTTCAAGGATATCAGGAATGTTAGAAACAACTCCAAGCACTGGTCTGAGTTGATATGTAATGGCTTTACCTACTCTGCCCCTGAAGGCTTAACTGACCTATTTAGCAGACAAATTTAGTTTAAATATCTCTCCCTATCTTCACCTACCTTACATGTGCTTGATTCCTTGTCAACCTCCCCCACAAAGCATAACCCCCAAACAGGTCCTAAAGGCTCTCTTGGAGGTGAAACGTAGTAGCTTACTGAGGTCCAATAATGTGCCAAGATGCTTCCTTGCACATATGAAGCACTGTATTCCTTTCCCATTCTACAATCTGTCCAATCTCCAGTGGCTTGGAGAACTGTGGTGGCCATTCTAATACATATGGGAGGTCCACCAGTGATCCCGGTGACTATAGACCTATAAGCCTCATGCCCGTATCTGTAAAATAATCGCACACATCATTATGGATTTCATAAGCATAGATATTAGTAACATAAAAGTCCCTTGACCAAAACCAGTTTGGATTTATGAAGAGTAGATCCTGTTTACTAAACCCGGTTAACTTCTTTGAAAATGTCATTGAGAGCTTAGATGAGATAATGTTGGTATATGCAGCTTATCATGACCTAGCCAAAGCTTTAAATACCATTCCTCACTTAGGTAGCATAGATATTCTTATCAAACTGAATATAACCCCTTATTTTACCTAATAGGTAGCAAGCTAGCTCATAAACTGAACTCTTTATATTAAGCTCACAGGACAAGGTGTATTTCTGTTTGCTAAAGTTAAATGCTAAAAAGTGTAGTATCATATCTTCTGGCAAACAGAAAAACCCTTTCTCCTACAGCATGTATAGCGCCCCCTTCAAAAACAGACACAGTTGTGAGAGAATGGTGCACATTTGTTGGCAGTAAGCTCTCCCTTGACCACCATGTAGTCATAAATGATAGGAAATCTTTAATTCTAGGCCATCTGATTGCTAAGGGTATATCCTCCAGGTCTAAGGATGTTATCATGCTTTTCTACTCCTCTTTTCTTTGGCATGTACCTGTCCAGACATATGCTCCAACTTCAGAGACCCCAGCATTTCCTAACAAAGAATATCAAGGACCCAAGCTCCATTATCTGGGCAGAATGCCTTAGAGCTCCATCTCTCTTCTTGAATAGACTCCTTAGGGGTGACTTCTGCCTGGCCTATAAGGCCTCATATGATTCTTTCCTAGACAACTTCCTTGATATTCACAGAACTGGTCACTCCATGAAGGCTGGACCAAAGACATAACCCTGACTATAATATTCACAGAACCTGCTGTTTTGATAGGTACCTCACTCAAGTATTTTTTCTATTCTAGAACAGAATACCCATTCATAGCAAATAAAGTAGTTCATACGCTCTCTCCAAATGAGTCTTGGATGAATGGATGGGTAACAACAAATATGACACCCCACAGAAATGCATGGAAAGGGGTTGCAAGTAGTGCAATTGGTAGTGGCCAGGCTTTGAATGATTTACCTGTTCAGTTGCCTATGAACCTATAAAAGAACTATATAGAGAGAGGAAACAAAAAGTCAAAGTTTGCTACCCAAGGATGAACGCATCTGTAATAAAGTAATATAACCAAAGTAGCAAAACACAGGAGCGTATATAGGCAGAGTGAAAGAATCCACATCAACAAATCCTCGTAGTAGTAAAATATTCAAAACAAGATAGTCTTCACTTCACCAAGTTAATGAAAAACTTTTTATTGCAAATTCAGTAAAAATCGTCAAGCGCTTTCACCCTCATGGGCTTCTTCAAGCCAAAACACTGAACATTTTTTAAAAACTCTATATATAGTAAAAAATAATGACATCATATCCTGTGAGATAATCACATAGACTGCAATCAATTAGTAATAGTAAATAACTGTTGCAGCTCTATACACAAAGATCTTACATTATAAATCAATAAAAGAATGATAAAACAGGACTCTTAAAAAACATTATAAAACTGTTTGTAGTTTATAGTATCAAATTCATAAACTTATAAAATAATCGGATACTATAATTAACAATGTATTAAGACTTTAAACCTTCAACTTCCTACCTTTCAACATAGGTCTCACGGGGACCCTATCATTCAACCCAGGTTTCCTATCTGCTCTCAACCTGATAATCCATCTTATCTCACATTCTTCTGCATAATTCATAACATCACCCCCTCTCAGTGTTGGTATATTAGCCTGTATAACTAAAAACTTAAACTTGTGTCATTCTGATGTTTCTAAGATATGTTTAGATAAAGCATTTTTGTTAGATTTAATGCGGATATTATGCTGATGTTCCCTAATTCTATCTTTAAGTCTTCTATCAGTTTTGCCCACATAAAATGCTGGGCAAAACGTGCAATGAGCTAGGTAAACAATGTGTTCAGTATCATATGTAGCTGTAACATTAAATCTGAAACATTGTTAGCTGATGGTGTCAGTACTATATCCTGAGGTATGGGTTAGTGTATTATTTCCATCCTGTGTATAATAAAATGACACCTTGCTGTCAGTACTATATCCTGAGGTATGGTTAGTGTATTATTTCCATCCTGTGTATAATATAATGACACCTTGGTGTCAGTACTATATCCTGAGGTATAGGTTAGTGTATTATTTCCATCCTGCATATAATATAATGACACCTTGGTGGCAGTACTATATCCTGAGGTATGGGTTAGTGTATTATTTCCATCCTGTGTATAATATAATGACACCTTGGTGTCAGTACTATATCCTGAGGTATGGGTTAGTGTATTATTTCCATCTTGTTTATAATATAATGACACCTTGGTGTCAGTACTATATCCTGAGGTATGGGTTGGTGTATTATTTCCATCCTGTGTATAATATAATGACACCTTGGTGTCAGTACTATATCCTGAGGTAAGGTTAGTGTATTATTTCCATCCTGTGTATAATATAATGACACGTTGGTGTCAGTACTATATCCTGATGTATGGGTTAGTGTATTATTTCCATCCTGTGTATAATATAATGACACCTTGGTGGCAGTACTATATCCTGAGGTATGGGTTAGTACATTATTTCCATCCTGTGTATAATATAATGACACCTTGGTGTCAGTACTATATCCTGAGGTATGGGTTACTGTATTATTTCCATCTTGTTTATAATATAATGACACTTTGGTGTCAGTACTATATCCTGAGGTATGGGTTAGTGTGTTATTTCCATCCTGTGTATAATATAATGACACCTTGGTGTCAGTACTATATCCTGAGGTATGGGTTAGTGTATTATTTCCATCCTGGGTATAATATAATGACACCTTGGTGTCAGTACTATATCCTGAGGTATGGGTTAGTGTATTATTTCCATCCTGTGTATAATATAATGACACCTTGGTGTCAGTACTATATCCTGAGGTATTGGTTAGTGTATTATTTACATCTTGTGTATAGTATAATGACACATTGGAGTCAGTACTATATCCTGAGGTACTGGTTAGTGTATTATTTCCATCCTGTGTATAATGTAATGGCACCTTGGTGTCAGTACTATATCATGAGGTATGGGTTAGTGTATTATTTCCATCCTGTGTATAATATGATGACACCTTGGTGCCAGTACTATATCCTGAGGTATGGGTTAGTGCATTATTTCCATCCTGTGTATAATATAATGACACCTTGGTGTCAGTACTATATCCTGAGGTATGGGTTAGTGTATTATTTCCATCCTGTGTATAATATAGTGACATCTTGGTGCCAGTACTATATCCTGAGGTATTGGTTAGTGTATTATTTCCATCCTGTGTATAATATAATGACACCTTGGTGTCAGTACTATATCCTGAGTTATTGGTTAGTGTATTATTTCCATCCTGTGTATAATATAATGGCACCTTGGTGGCAGTACTATATCCTGAGGTATGGGTTAGTGTATTATTTCATCCTGTTTATAATATAATGACACCTTGGTGTCAGTACTATATCCTGAGGTATGGGTTAGTGTGTTATTTCCATCCTGTGTATAATATAATGACACATTGGTGTCAGTACTATATCCTGAGGTATTGGTTCGTGTGTTATTTCCATCCTGTGTATAATATATGACACCTTGGTGTAGGTACTATATCCTGAGGTATTGGTTAGTGTATTATTTCCATCCTGTGTATAATATAATGACACCTTGGTGTCAGTACTATATCCTGAGGTATGGGTTAGTATATTATTTCCATCCTGTGTATAATATAATGACACCTTGGTGTCAGTACTATATCCTGAGGTATTGGTTACTGTATTATTTCCATCCTGTGTATAATATAATGACACCTTGGTGTCAGTACTATATCCTGAGGTATGGGTTAGTGTATTATTTCCATCCTGTGTATAATATAATGACACCTTGGTGTCAGTACTATATCCTGAGGTTTCGGGTTAGTGTATTATTTCCATCCTGTGTATAATATAATGACACCTTGGTGTCAGTACTATATCCTGAGGTATGGGTTAGTGTATTATTTCCATCCTGTGTATAATATAATGACACCTTGGTGTCAGTACTATATCCTGAGGTATGGGTTAGTGTATTATTTCCATCCTGTGTATAATATAATGACACCTACATACAGAAAGATGGTGTAGCTATATGCACCTCATGTGTCAATAGTTATGCCAGTCTAGTTATGGCTGATTGGGAAAGGTATAGATTATTTGAACTGAATAGCTTTAAAATGTCTATGAAGTTTTATGCATGCTTTGTAGATGACCTTTTCCTGGTGTGGACAGCTAGTGAAAAAGAGTTAGGGGATTTCTTAGAAGAAATTAATATGTTGACCCCCTACTTAAAATTTACAATGAATGCATCATTGACTTCAGTTTCTTTTTTGGATGCGTATGTGTTAAAGCTCCATAGTGGTTTATTGAATAAGGTTTTTTTAGAATGTCATGTTATAGGAATTCATTATTACATAGAACAAGTATGCACCCTAAGTTTGTATTTAGAAACATCGTTAGGGGACAAGCTATGAGGGTATCCCATCTTAATTCCAAGGATGAAGGCTTTCATCATGAGCTGTCTAACCTCAATTATCAATTAATAGATAGAGCCTACAGTCAAAGAGAAATTAGTGAAGGCTTTGAAGGGGTAGAAGCACTTAGGAAAAACAGGGCATGTCCCTATTTTATGAGTAGAGTACAAGGAGAGAATGATGGAAATAATACACTAACCCATACCTCAGGATATAGTACTGACACCAAGGTGTCATTATATTATACACAGGATGGAAATAATACACTAACCCATACCTCAGGATATAGTACTGACACCAAGGTGTCATTATATTATACACAGGATGGAAATAATACACTAACCCATACCTCAGGATATAGTACTGACACCAAGGTGTCATTATATTATACACAGGATGGAAATAATACACTAACCCATACCTCAGGATATAGTACTGACACCAAGGTGTCATTATATTATACACAGGATGGAAATAATACACTAACCCATACCTCAGGATATAGTACTGACACCAAGGTGTCATTATATTATACACAGGATGGAAATAATACACTAACCAATACCTCAGGATATAGTACTGACACCAAGGTGTCATTATATTATACACAGGATGGAAATAATACACTAACCCATACCTCAGGATATAGTACTGACACCAAGGTGTCATTATATTATACACAGGATGGAAATAATACACTAACCCATACCTCAGGATATAGTACTGACACCAAGGTGTCATTATATTATACACAGGATGGAAATAATACACTAACCCATACCTCAGGATATAGTACTGATGCCAAGGTGTCATTATATTATACACAGGATGGAAATAATACACTAACCCATACCTCAGGATATAGTACTGACACCAAGGTGTCATTATATTATACACAGGATGGAAATAATACACTAACCCATACCTCAGGATATAGTACTGACACCAAGGTGTCATTATATTATACACAGGATGGAAATAATACACTAACCCATACCTCAGGATATAGTACTGACACCAAGGTGTCATTATATTATACACAGGATGGAAATAATACACTAACCCATACCTCAGGATATAGTACTGACACCAAGGTGTCATTATATTATACACAGGATGGAAATAATACACTAACCCATACCTCAGGATATAGTACTGACACCAAGGTGTCATTATATTATACACAGGATGGAAATAATACACTAACCCATACCTCAGGATATAGTACTGACGCCAAGGTGTCATTATATTATACACAGGATGGAAATAATACACTAACCCATACCTCAGGATATAGTACTGATGCCAAGGTGTCATTATATTATACACAGGATGGAAATAATACACTAACCCATGCTTCAGGATATAGTACTGACACCAAGGTGTCATTATATTATACACAGGATGGAAATAATACACTAACCCATACCTCAGGATATAGTACTGACACCAAGGTGTCATTATATTATACACAGGATGGAAATAATACACTAACCCATACCTCAGGATATAGTACTGACACCAAGGTGTCATTATATTATACACAGGATGGAAATAATACACTAACCCATACCTCAGGATATAGTACTGACACCAAGGTGTCATTATATTATACACAGGATGGAAATAATACACTAACCCATACCTCAGGATATAGTACTGACACCAAGGTGTCATTATATTATACACAGGATGGAAATAATACACTAACCCATACCTCAGGATATAGTACTGACACCAAGGTGTCATTATATTATACACAGGATGGAAATAATACACTAACCCATACCTCAGGATATAGTACTGACACCAAGGTGTCATTATATTATACACAGGATGGAAATAATACACTAACCCATACCTCAGGATATAGTACTGACACCAAGGTGTCATTATATTATACACAGGATGGAAATAATACACTAACCCATACCTCAGGATATAGTACTGACACCAAGGTGTCATTATATTATACACAGGATGGAAATAATACACTAACCCATACCTCAGGATATAGTACTGACACCAAGGTGTCATTATATTATACACAGGATGGAAATAATACACTAACCCATACCTCAGGATATAGTACTGACACCAAGGTGTCATTATATTATACACAGGATGGAAATAATACACTAACCCATACCTCAGGATATAGTACTGACACCAAGGTGTCATTATATTATACACAGGATGGAAATAATACACTAACCCATACCTCAGGATATAGTACTGACACCAAGGTGTCATTATATTATACACAGGATGGAAATAATACACTAACCCATACCTCAGGATCTAGTACTGACACCAAGGTGTCATTATATTATACACAGGATGGAAATAATACACTAACCCATTCCTCATGATATAGTACTGACACCAAGGTGTCATTATATTATACACAGGATGGAAATAATGCACTAACCAATACCTCAGGATATAGTACTGACACCAAGGTGTCATTATATTATACACAGGATGGAAATAATACACTAACCCATACCTCAGGATATACTACTGACACCAAGGTGTCATTATATTATACACAGGATGGAAATAATACACTAACCCATACCTCAGGATATAGTACTGACACCAAGGTGTCATTTTATTATACACAAGATGGAAATAATACACTAACCCATACCTCAGGTTATAGTACTGACACCAAGGTGTCATTATATTATACACAGGATGGAAATAATACACTAACCCATACCTCAGGATATAGTACTGACACCAAGGTGTCATTATATTATACACAGGATGGAAATAATACACTAACCCATACCTCAGGATATAGTACTGACACCAAGGTGTCATTATATTATACACAGGATGGAAATAATACACTAACCCATACTTCAGGATACAGTACTGACACCAAGGTGTCATTATATTATACACAGTATGGAAATAATACACTAACCCATACCTCAGGATATAGTCCTGGGGGGCGTGGCCAAGGATGAACACAGGATAGCAGCAGATTTCTTCAGCTCCACCAATTTCATTACACTGATAGGAATTAATTAATTAAAAAATTAATTTTTGAAGTAATTTTCTTTCTAAATATGTTTGTTTTATATAGTTCTTGAACTATATCTAAAAAAGAAAGGAAATTTTAACAATATTCCTGTCAGAAATCACTTTGGAAATTTTCCTGTCAGTTTATCAGTCTGAAATGAGTTCCAGTAAGACAAATTCTCAAGACTCCAGCATCAAGAAAGAACTTCAGTATCTGATAACTATAATCCAGCAACTTACTGCTAAGATGGATAAAATGGATACTAAAATTGATACCTTCATAGAAAAAACTACAAAACAAATAGACTTGTTACATATAGACCTGCAACAACAGAAGATCCAGATGACAGGCATAGAAGAAGCTGTGAATGACATGGAAAATAGAATCTAAGAAGAGGAAATCAACATTGAGTTTCTGCTGAAACAAAATACACATTTACAAACAAAGCTGAATGACCTGGAAAATAGATCTAGGCGCAATAACATTAGGATTTTTGGACTGCCAGAAAATATTGAAGGTAACAATATTACTTCTTTTTTAACAACATGGCTCCCTAAAACTTTAGACTTACCAGAAGCATTCTCTTTTGGTATCGAAAGAGCACATAGATCTATAGCTAATACTAATTCTAACAAAAACTATCCTAGATCAGTTATAGTTAGATTTCTATCATCTTTTGATTAAGAGATGGTTCTTAAATCTGCTTGGGCTAAAGCTCCTGTTAAGATTAATGAGACAACTGTGCGTTTTGACAATGACTATTCTTCCCTGGTAATAGCTAAAAGAAAAGTTTTTCTGCCACTAATAAGGGAGCTTAAAAAAGCACTGTTTAAAACATACATTCTGTTTCCTGCCAAGCTAAAAATCTTCCTTCCTGATGGTCCTAAAATTTTTGATGACTTAGACTCTGCTTTACTGTTTATCAAAAAAAATAAGATTTTGGATAAAATAGAGGAAATGGAATGGGCTAGTCCTTCATTAAAGAGACTGGCAACTGAAACTTCGTGGAAGACTTCAGAGAAGAAGAAGAGACTAAAAACAAATGATTTGTTCTATGTTTTTTCTTTTTTCTCTCATCATTTTACTTCATTATTAATCTTTTTAAATATAGTTCCTGCATTTCCAGAAAGCCACAAATATTCTGAAAATGATTTAATCAAAGTTATTCTCTGTGTGCAAAGAAATGTTTTGTTTCATAACCAGTCAAAATATCTGAGGAACTAATAACAAGCTATTATTCAATTTGTTTCTCTTTCTGAAAAAGAGAAGTAAGGTCAGTAATTTGATACATTTTTTTCTTTTTTTTCTCCTTTTCTTCTTTTCTTTGTTTAAACAATGACATTCTATTTAGATTATGTAGTGGGTAAAGGGTGAGGGAGGGCAGGGAGAGAAGAGTAATGAAAATATGATAAATGGAATAATAACATATTTATTCCTTGTAAAAAGTTTATATGTTCTTCAAATGCTATTCCTAATTATACTTTCTTGATTATACTGCTTATGCTTGTTTGTAAATAATCTGCCATGCTTTAACTAATAATAATTAGAACTAAATAATAGTAAATAATATGTTTTATTTTTAACTCTATTAATATAAACAGTAAGTAATATTCCATTGTATATACTTCTTATACCTTTCTCTTACATTTTTTTTATTTCTGCTTTACACTCTTTTATTTTCTACTCTCTTTTTCTTTTCTTTATTCTTTCTCTTTATTTTTTTTTCATATTAATATATTGAAATGCTTTTGATCATATAGACACAGTAAATAATAAGATTTGCATAAAAATTGAGTTGGGACAAAAATATTGAGTTTTATTACTTATTAATAACTTTGGGTTTAATTTCACTTACATAGAGGCTGTAATAACCTGTAAAATACATCGCGAAGGTTTTGTCATGTTTAGATGCATTTACACTGCTAAATGAATGTTTGTCACTAGTTTTTAACAAGTTTCCCGCCAAAATGTTAAGGGAGACAATCTGGGATGTGGGCTACCTCATGAACAGTGTCCTCGAGTTGTTTTAAAAGCTTCAACTCTCAGAATTCTCACAGAGAGGCTGAAAGCAGTCAATTTGACCTTTGACCCAGATATCACACTGACACATTGCAGATTCAGGAAGAACACTCTACCAGGAAGTAGAACTGATTCAAATACGACTATGTGAAGGAAAATGAACTCTTTAACATTTAAATGTGAGTTATTTTATATAATTACTTAAATATCTATGTTATAATTCATAAATATGTCAGTTATAATGATTTTAAATGATGCAGTTTCTTGTAGTAAGTAAATGTCTTATTTTAGAAGGCATAGAAAATGAAACATTTATTCAAGTGTTTTTGAAAATCTACTTGACTGCAGCATACTAATCTGTGTTAAAACTTATGTTCCAAACATATACATTACTATAACTCATTTAATTCATCTGATTGACAAGCATAAATAACTTTATAACTCTATTCTGGAAGAAATTGTCATGTGATATATTTTAAAGCAGTAGTATAGACATACAAAATACAGATGGCTTTTTACAATAATGCAAGTGTTTCTGAGAATTTGCATAACTATGCAGTATGATTTATAACAATTTCTATAAATATAATATTTTATTCTATTGACAATAATGAGTATGAGTAAAATGCTCATATACAAGCAATTCAAGGTTTTTTGGAAGCTGTTGACTGCATTTACATGACAGAAAATAGATGCATCTTAATATATGTAATGTCTGAATCATATTAGCCAAAGTTTTTGATTTAAATGAATGTTAGAACTTATTTTTACATACTTTGAATAAATTAATATGTAAATATGCCTTCCTTTTTTTTTTTTCTCTCTCTTTCTTTCACTCTCTCCCTCTTTCACGTCTTTTATTTCTCTCTCTCCTCTTGGTTCCTAATATCAAGATTATTTGAATGCTATTTGAATACAAGTGTATTATATTACATAGATGTATATAGTAGTATGAATAGTTTTAAAAAAAAGTTTATTTTAGTTTATATGATGCTGTTTTATCAAATGTGTAGTCTTGTCTTGCTAGATAATTAAATTGAAAGCTGTTAATTTAAGTTAAATATAACCAGTATTAAATTGATAAGGTGGTAGCTGAGGTACTGCTGCTTAGGGTAGGGGTTAACTTGAGTGGTAAATACTTCTCTAAGTTGGAGTTTTAACTCCAGGCTGGATGCAAGGTTTAATCCTTACATTATTTTCACTTGTTCATTGTTATATGTATATAGTTTTGACATCCACAATATATTTTGTACACTCATTGTCACTACAAACAAAATTGAATCCTATACAAAATCCCATAAGAGATTCAATAAATACAGCTATATTTAAAGGTACACCTAAAGGAGGAGATGTAACATTACTTATGTTGTTATTTGTTATTTTGATCATAAGATTCTTAAGTTTTAAAAATGCCAAATGACATCTTTAAAAGGAATTTCTTTAAACATTAATGGATTGAATAATCCATGTAAAAGGGCAAGCCTAATAAGATACATTAATTTACATAAGGCCAACTTAGTCTTCCTGCAAGAAACCCATCTCTTGAAAAAGATATTGATAAACTAGCCACAAACAAATATACAGTATTGGTTAGTTCAGAGCACACTCAGAAAAAAGAGGAGTGGCTATTTTATGGAATAAAAGTATGCCCATTCCTAAAACCATTAAGTCTTATCAGGATGACAAAGGAATGTTTTGTATGGTTACAATACAAATTAATGGGAAGACTTACACTTTAATTAATGTATATTGGATACCTGGAATTGGTATTAATACAGTGAAACATCATCTTGATAAGATCATATCATTCTCTATAGGAGATATTATTTTAGCTGGTGACTTTAATTGTATACTACATGAAAGTGATACTACCACTATAGGAAAAAGAAGAATTACATCTAATGCAAAACATTTAAATGATTTTGCTAATTCTTATCATTTGAATGATATTAATAATCAGATAGATTCAAAATCATTACCATACACCTTTTTTTCGAACAGATACAAAACTTATTCAAAAATAGATAGGGTCTTTATTTCTAACCAGATGGTAACAGATTTAATTAATTCCAAAATCATTTCATGTCCTATATCTGATCATAATTCAATTGTTTTTGAATTCATGATAAAAAATACTCATAATGTTCAGATCAAAAGGATACCAGCATACTTAACTCAACTAAAAGACTATAAAGAATATATAATTTCAGAAGTAAAACATTTTTTAGACATAAATAATACTCCTGAAGTCTCCATTGTCTATGTTTGGGATGCCTTAAAATCATATCTATATGGACAAAGTATCAGATGGTATAATAATAAAAGGAAATCTTGGGATAAGGAATTGTTAGATATTCAAAGTAAATTAGACTCTTATAAACATAATAATAAAGAAAATATTATGGACAAGAAAGTTATTGAAGAAATAAACAAACTAAATGAGAAATACAAAGAAATTTTAACTCATAAAGTTAAAATAACTTTAGAGAATACAAGTTTTGTCTTATTCAATAAGCCCCAAATACTTACATAGACTTAAAAATAAAACAAAAAGTTTGAATAAACAAAACCATATCAAAGAAATCTTTTCTCTAAGGAAAAAGAAGAATGTTTCTAGTATACCAGAAATACTAGATGAATTTAGAAATCACTTTCACAAAATTAACCATAATAACATTAACATGGAACCTAAAGATAAAATAAAGGAGTTTATAACCACAAACATGAATAAAAAGCTTAATAAACAACAGATTAAACTATTGGACAAAAGTAAACTCGAAAAGTAGTAAGAGACACCAACACGATTAAAATTGTTAACTGTTGTCAAAGTCCAAAAGCAAGACACCATATAGGTCCAAAAAACTACTTTAATAGAAAATATGGATAAGCGCTTTCGCGTAGTGCAGAGCTACGCTTCATCAGATAAATTTACAAAAAATTGTGCATACTTAAATACAGCCCTTTTTGACGGGATCATTAACCAATAAAACAATAATTAAATTAATAAACACATCCCAATCTTTTCATCTGTATTCAAAAACTGTATTACTAAAACATCAGCCTTGCGGCTTAAAAAATTGATTAAAAACAGTGTACAGAATAAATGTTGAAAACGACAATACAAAACTTGCAAATACGAAACATATTCTCATAGCCCATCCACCAAAGCTGTTAAGAGCTGCGTGCGGTATTCACATCGCAAATATAAAAACACAATCGAGGCTGTGAACTTCAATTACATGAAAGGAAAAAACCAGTTTGGATGCATTGTAGAAATAGTTCTAACATACATCTAAGGCAAGAAAAGTCAGAAGCATACCTGATCAGCACACACATCAATCACATCCCAAAGCAAAGCCCCATCTGAACCATTTAAATGTAAAAGTAGATACTAAAACAAAAACAAAAAGATCGAATTATCAGTTTCAAAACATAAGGCTCAATATAAATATAAATAAAGAGATGTCAGATAGACACTTAATAAACAGTACCAATATAGCCGTTAAATGTGTAGATCCACAGTACATCAGGGACCCAAGGAAAGTCTAGATCTAACCACTCTCACAGGGAGCTGTATATCAACCCTCTGGCGACCAAACTCAAGGATCGACAAATGCGATCATCCCCATTGTAAAAAAACATTCGAAATGCGGAGACGATAGTCAACTGCTTAAAAAACAAGCGAAAATATTCACTCTGTAAGCAAACATACGAATAAGGGACCATACCTAATATCTGATCCAGAAGACCTCAGTACAATCCATAGCTTGCCAACAATCCCTCACTGTACAAATCGAATCAAACGACCATGAAGAAGAAAGATTTCACAATGAAGAAATCCAAGCCTGCATCTGGACCCTGCAGAAACCAAAAGCGTGTCACAAATAAACACCTTGTTAGGCAGACATGTTGTTTCCTATATACCACGTGACCAGTACGCAACAAACAAAAAAGGAAACAAAGCTATATCTGAGCTCAGAGGTACTCATTTGGATACCCAAGTGGTATAACCAGAAACTACCGTAAATGTCAAAGTGCACACCAACTAAACATGTATTGTATCTAGCAAATGCGCACTCTAAAAAATACATAAACACATATTAAACAAAAAAGATCTATATAACAGTAAACACAAAAGGAAATATACTTCAATGATATGTTCCTATGTACAACATAACTCATCGCATATATACTGTACATACACAAAAGTGCTATCAACATCTGAATGATGTAAAATGGAAAAAACATTTGTTTGTGTGTTATAGTCATGGTTCCTGAATAAGCTGGCTAACCTTAAGGCAAAACTATACATTAGCAAAAACTGGTTAATGTCATGTCATTGAAAATGAGTCAAGTAAACACATCAAGAACCATAAAACTTTAACAACTGAAAAACTGAAAACTAGGAATATATGTAAAAAATCCTATTACTTAAAAAAATAATGAATAAACATAGAATATGGTATATTCATCACCATATCCCTGATGTCAATCTCTATCTAGCAATACTGGCTTGATGGAGATGGAACAATTCAGTCCAGGGGGTAGGTGGGCTGCCAGTCTTAATATCCAAGAAAGCTCAGCTCTAGCTAAAACATTAACATTGTCTCCCCTTCTCATATTCAATGCTACCACTTGCAACACCCTGAATGTAAAAGAATGTGTATTAAATTCTTTGACATGTCTGGCCAGGGCATTGGTCTCATCTAGCTTACGTATACTGTATAGGTGATCATAAATACGATCACTCAGTCTCCTCTTGGTCTGTCCTATATAGAAGGCTGTACATACAGAACATGTGGCCAAATATATCACATTTCTGGTGTTACAGCTGGCATAAAACTTAGGTACAAAAGTAATGTCCATACTAGGATGTTGGTAAGTTTGTGTCTTGGTAATACTATTGCATCTATTGCATTGATGGCATGGATACGTGCCTCTGGTCAAAATTTCCCCAAGAGCCAATTTATTAGGACCCCTGACGTTAGTCACATGTTGGTCGTTACACAAGAGAAATTTAAGGTTGCCACTGTTCTTGTAACAAAAGCTGGGTCTACCACCTACAATATCCCTGACCTGTTTGTGTATGACTAGAACGTTCCAATTCTTCCTAACTATTTGTCTAATTCTTTCTATATCACTCGTGTATTTAACGGTGTAGTTCACCATGGGCCCATAGTTATCAGTTTCATGGGATTTCTTATATTTAAACCCATGTGACGCTATGGGGCCATGTAAATCTATAGGTTCTGTACCTCCCAAAACCTCATACCTTATCTTCCTGACCATTGCTAGGTCATAGCCCCTGTCGCTAAACAAGAGCTCCATCAGATCAGCCTCTCTCAATAGATCTTGTTCATCATAGCAGAGCCTAGATATCCTGGTGAACTGACTTCTAACAATGCCTTGGAACGTATGCCTGGGGTGCATGCTATCGTAAGTTAAAATTGCATTCTTCCATACCGATTTCCTATACAGAGTTGGTGTAATATTCCCTTCATTGGTCAATCTTAGTGTAACATCTAAGAAATGGACCTGTTCCGAGGAATACTCTTTAGTAAACCTAAGGAAATCAGTAGTAGATTCCAAATAACTCAAGAACTTATCATAGTCTTCAATTGTGCCTTCCCATACGATAAGTATGTCATCCACAAATCGTTTATAAAATTTGATAGATTTGGATGACTCATGCTGGAACAAAAATAGTTGTTCCCACCAAAAGACAACCAAGTTGGCGTAGGTATTTGCACAGGGGGTGCCCATGGCTACCCCCCATGTTTGTAGAAAATACCTATTGCCAAACATGAAGACATTATTATTCAAAATGATGTCAAGTAGTTGACAGACAAGTATAACCCTGTCATTAGAGAAAGTTGTTACTTTGTGTAGTAATTCTCTGATGTATTGTATCCCAATATCATTGGGAATGGACGTGAACAATTTCTCAACATCCATGGTTATGAGGAAGTATTGCTTGGTGTCTACGTCTAAATGCAGGCTCTTAATACTTTCTAACAGTTGGTATGTATCCTTTAATATAGTGGGGCAACTATCAACTACAGGTCGTAAGATATTCTCCAAGAAGGCTGAAACTTGTGAGGTTATCCAGCCTTCACCTGACACTATCGGTCTCATTGGTATAGGCCAGGTTTTCTTGTGAAAACAAAGTATTTCATATACAGAGGTTATTACACAAATAAATAAGCTTAAATCAAACAAAGCACCGGGTAATGATGGTATTATACCAGAGATATATAAAATCCTTTCTAAAAGTACATATTCATTAATACATAAGGTTTTTATTTTGGCCCAAACTGAGTTAATAACCCCCCCCCCCATCTTGGCAATATACATGTATTTCGCCAATTTTAAAACCTAATAAAGATCCAACTAGATGTACTTCATATCGGCCCATCTCATTACTTAATGTTGATTATAAAATGTTTATGAGTATTTTTGCTGATAGATTGACGACAATCATCCCCGGCATTATAGATATAGATCAGACAGGCTTCATTGTAAATAGAAATACTTTTGATAATATAAGAAGAACTTTAACATTAATTGATTTTGCAAATAGGAAAAAGAAAGATTTAACACTTATTAGTCTTGATATAAGTATGAGTCATTATATTATACACAGGATGGAAATAATACACTAACCCATGCCTCAGGATATAGTACTGACACCAAGGTGTCATTATATTATACACAGGATGGAAATAATACACTAACCCATACCTCAGGATATAGTACTGACACCAAGGTGTCATTATATTATACACAGGATGGAAATAATACACTAACCCATACCTCAGGATATAGTACTGACGCCAAGGTGTCATTATATTATACACAGGATGGAAATAATACACTAACCAATACCTCAGGTTATAGTACTGACACCAAGGTGTCATTATATTATACACAGGATGGAAATAATACACTAACGCATACCTCAGGATATAGTACTGACACCAAGGTGTCATTATATTATACACAGGATGGAAATAATACACTAACCCATACCTCAGGATATAGTACTGACACCAAGGTGTCATTATATTATACACAGGATGGAAATAATACACTAACCCATACCTCAGGATATAGTACTGACACCAAGGTGTCATTATATTATACACAGTATGGAAATAATACACTAACCCATACCTCAGGATATAGTCCTGACACCAAGGTGTCATTATATTATACACAGGATATTAATGAGATTAGAAATATATATTTTAAGTATTGGGGCATCTTAACAGTTGATCCACAACTCCATAACATAGCTGGAGATACCCCTAAGTTTATATATAAAAATCGTATGAATCTTCACAGATTCCTTTGTTATCCTGACAGAATTTGCAGTCAACAATACCATACTCCATCAGGTTGCACTAAACCTTGTCGGAAATGTAATTTTTGTAACATGATAGATAGTAATGCATCATTTATACATCCCATCAGCCAACAATGTTTCAGATTTAATGTTACAGCTACATGTGATACTGAACACATTGTTTACCTAGCTCATTGCACATTTTGCCCAGCATTTTATGTGGGCAAAACTGATAGAAGACTTAAAGATAGAATTAGGGAACATCAGTGTAACATCCGCATCAAATCTAACAAAAATGCTTTATACATATCTTAGAAACATCAGAACAACACAAGTTTAAGTTTTTAGTTATACAGGCTAATATACCTACACTGAGAGGGGGTGATGTTATGAATTATACAGAACAATGTGAGATGAGATGGATTATCAGGTTGAGAGCAGATAGGAAACCTGGGTTGAATGATAGGGTCCCCCTGAGACTTATGTTGAAAGGTAGGAAGTTGAAGGTTTAAAGGCTTAATACATTGTTAATTATAGTATCTGATTATTTTATAAGTTTATGAATTTGATACTATAAACTACAAAAAATTTTATAATGTTTTTTAAGAAAGTAATTTTTTATCGATCTTTTATTGATTTATAATGTAAGATCTTTGTGTATAGAGCTGCAACAGTTATCTACTATTACTAATTAATTGCAGTCTATGTAATTATCTCACAGGATATGATGTCATTATTTTTAACTATATATAGAGTTTTTAAAAAATGTTCAGCGTTTTGGCTTGAAGCCCATGAGGGTGAAAGCGCTTGCCAATTTTTACTGAATTTCCAATAAAAAGTTTTTCATTAACTTGGTGAAGTGAAAACTACCTTGTTTTGAATATTTTACTACTGCGAGGATTCATTAATGTGGATTCTTTCACTCTGCCTGTATACGCTCTTGTGTTTTGCTACTTTGGTTATATATAGAGAGAGGACCATTGCAGTACAGTGAAAAGACCTGTGTACAATCACTGTTCCAAAGAGAGACAAAAACCCTGATTATATTAATAGGATTTGGAAACTTTCTGTACTCACGAATTCCACACTCTGTGCATGACAGTGTACAAAATGATATAAAGTTCATGAAAACTTCCCAACACTGAACAAATACCAAATACAAAGTTTGCAACTGATTATAAGCCTGAGTAAAACAAAAGAAACACATGGAGTGAGTAGTAAGTGTGCAGATCTGCAGGGACTCCAAAACTGTAATAATTGCACAGATTAACTAATGCATTGTCCTGCCCTGCTGGATTGTACAACGACTAGTCTTGGTAGCAAGGATGGGAATGGTCCACTCTATTTTCAGAAGATATATATGTTGCCTTCTATTTAAGGAAGTCTTCTCAGATGCACTGCTAATAGTATGGGAAAACAGGTGAATCAATAAAATCATCTTGACTTGTAGTAGGCAGCATACATTATTCTGTAGGGGAATAAGTAAGTGGGTATATACTATACAAATAGACAGTAGGAGATTGACATCTATGCTGAAAGACAAAAAGGTGAGTAACTTGCCCCTTTACTGACCACTGATACAACAGAAGGGAAGGAAATTAAAAAATAATGATCATCTATGTTTTTTAGACAGGGGTTCCTGCTTAAAGTGGGCATTTAGTTAGTGTCCATTCCATACATTTACCCTGCCACACATATTTAGGTTCATAGGTTCATAGATTAGTATTAAGCTAACTGCCCTTGCAAGCCATTTTAAGCCTAGCCAATTATCCCTTGTGAGACTCAAACCCTGCACTGTGTGTTTCTAAGGCAAACACCTTAACCATTAGGCCACCCTCCCAAAAATTGTAAAGTAATGGATAACAGGTTCATAGTTCATACTTTAATACGAAGCTAACTGCCCTTGTGAGCCATTTTAAGCCTAGCCAATTATCCCTTGTGAGACTCAAACCCTGTACCTTGTGCTTGTAAGGCAAACACCTTAGCCATTAAGCCACCCTCCCATGCTGTCTAGCCTTCAATGGAATGGGTTAGGGATCAGAGTTCTTATCGTTTTCCACTATTTTCGGCATTATGGGTAGTGAAAGAAATATTTCTTGAGAGGAAGTTTCAGTTAAGCCTGCATGTTATTATCCCATGCTCTGCTAACTTTCATGTGCTCTGTGGATGAGGAGAAGGATACAATTACTGTTATACTATCAAGTGCAAGTGAAAGAATGGCCCATGAAGCAAAAATAGCCTAAGGAAGCACTCATGGCTATGTTGCTTGCAGTAGATAACCACAGTGCCTTGTCCCAGGCATAAATTATTTTGAAATCCAGGCCTAGCTATTTTATAAAGATATATACTGTGTGTATATATATATATATATATATATATATATATATATATATATATATATATATATATATATATATATATATGTGTGTGTGTGTGTGTGTGAGTTTATATGACATTGATTTTTCAGAAACGTGGTTGAGACCACATGACTGAGTTTCCAAAAACTCAAAATAAAATAAAAAAAACAAAAAAAAAACCAAATCAATGTTTTTGCAGTGGGGAAGCCTGCCTGCACCCTTTATGTGGATAAATTCCCCTTGAAGCAGTTCTATGTAGATCACGGTTCAATGAGGATTGGGGAATTTACCCATTTTCCTACTGTAGTGAGATCTCAAAGTTGGTATAAATAATTTGCAAAGGGCATGGGGTGCTAGGGGTAAAAAAACGTAGATTTGTCACATTTGAAGGATTTTCTGTTTTAGCTTTGACTTTGTTTGCACCTAGCTTGATGATGTCACCATTGATAGAATCTACAAAATACTGAATTTCAGTTTTACCAAAGCAACACTTGTCTCAATTTAGCTTAATCCTTAATTTACTTATTTTTATAGTTTATTTAATTAATTGCATTATAGCTTACATCGCATTGAATTGTTAGACATAGCAAAAATCATTTTCTCAATAATATTTTCACATGGAACACTACATTTAAACAGAAAAGATAAGAAAAAAATAGCAAATTGCAATATCTACATCACAACCGGAAACACTTATAAATAACAATTTAAAAAGCAAACAACTGTTCTCTTCCTCATTTTTATAATAAGTTAATCTTTACAGTTTTTTATTTCTCACATAATTTCAAACCATAATGCAGATTATCTTGCTGTTTTCTCTCTTTCCTAGTCTTCTGCAGTTTATCCCCCTTTCCGCTTAATCCCCCCCTTAGAATTATCCTTGTGTGTGTGTGTGTGTGTGTGTGTGTGTGTGTGTGTGTGTGTGTGTGTGTGTATATATATATATATATATATATATATATATATATATATATATATATATATATATATATATATATATATATATATATATATATATATATATAAAACACCTATCTTGTCAAATCTTAATGCTGTTATTTTTCTCTGCTGTTGGTGCTTGTAGCCTGGTACCTATTAAGGAATTTCTTTCCACCTTTGCTCATTTTTTTATTTTTTTTGACAAGGCAAATTTTTTTCACTTTTTCCTGTGCATGCAGAATGTGACAGAGAATTTTCCTGCTGCTCTGGTGATAACCATACCTGGCATCAAGTGAGCGCAGATTTATTAATGGTCTGAGGCACTGCCTTCAGCCTTTCATTATACATTTATTTATTATGCCCAAATGCTAGACAATGCATTATGACCAGGACATTCTCATAGCCTATTAACTCTGTATTTATTTCAAACTGGAACATTTCAAATGAAGACATGATCACAAAAAGTAACCATCTGAAATAGAATATCCCCAGTGAAGGAAAATGTCTCATTCCTTCTGCTTAGATCTTGGGGTGTTTGCCAAAACCCACTGGATACATTTAATGTGGTAAAAATCTTTCCCTCTACTAACTAGCACTATAACACCAAAGAAGGCAAGATCATCTCCTTTTTCTCTGGATCATTTAGTTTCTTTAAATCAAAACATATTCTGACAATTTTTAATCACTGTCATCATTGGTAGACTGCATTCTATAAGTTCTGCAACTTCTTTAGTTATAATAAGCCTCTGCAGTTTTTCAATTCAGCTTCCAGTTTGGACGTAATAATGAATGGTGTTCTCCTAAGAGATTTGTAACTACATATTGGGCAGCACATGTCCTGGCTTTATCACTCTGGCTTTGTTTTATCACTTGCATTTATCATTTTAAATGACATACAGATGTAGTGTCTCAGTTTTGTAACATTACTGTGTACAACTCTGTATTATTTAGTTTGTGCATAATTTTATGTTTGTGTCTTGCATCGTGGTGTCCAGGTTTTGGCTGAAAAGGGTCAGCCAACCAGTATACCTCTATAGTTATCAAAATGATATAAAATAAATAAATAAAACTGGCTAACAGTCAAAAAGTCCAACATCACTACTCACATCCACGTCTACTTCACTGATTTTTGCAATTTAACCCAGTTAATAGGTCACACATCCACTCAGCAGATTATTTATATATGGACCCGTCAGTGTTGAACCTAAAATATATATTTCTGCCCTTTTCACTCATTCATTGCAAGGAACTTCCATTTGCATCTGAGTTTCCCAGCAGGGATACATATTTCCATATCTTCTGTAAGCAACTGCAAACATTTTGAGATGCTTCTCTAAGCACAATCTGCCATTTTTAAACTTAAGTTTTATGAATTTTGAGTTTTACATGACATTTTTATTGGTCCACTCTAAACTGACAAATTTTGATTTGAACCCAAAACATCTAAAACCTTGGGAGGTCATTAGTCGAAACAGCGACACTTTCAGTCACAAAACACAAAAACAAATTTTTTTTTTGCACTGAGCACCCTGCATATCTGACATGGAAACAAGCCCCCACATCCCCAAGCAGTACTTTATTCAAATGTAATTTGGATGTCTGGATGAGAAACCAAAAGCTCACCCTCATTTTAGAAACCATGGCTCTCATGGATAAGTAAATATTCCAACATATCCCTCTTCTGCCTACCTTTGAATTATTTATAAAGTACATAAAAACTATTAAGAGAATGTAAGTCTGGGCCTCTTATGAGCCTAAAAAGTCAATATCCTAGTAAGTACCAATACCAGTGAACCTTATATGTGGACATTTCCCCATTTGATATATTTTTCTATATATATATATATATATATATATATATATATATATATATATATATATATATATATATAATATATATACACACACACACACACACACACACACACACACACACACACATATATATATATATAGATATAGATATAAGGGTTCACTTTATAATTTCTAAATAGTGAAATACTGAATTTCAGTATTTCGAAATCTTAAAGTCGAAAACTGAAAATCGCAAAAGTGCATAATTGCGAATTCGAATATCTCAAATTCGTGGTTATGGCTTACGGTACGTGGCGTGTGGTGATGGGAGTGCATTGTGCATGGATGTAGGTGCAATTGAAGGTAAGTGAGTGTTTTGTAAGGGTTTTGTGTGAGAGTTTGAGTGTGTCTGAATGTGTGGATGTATGTATATGTGTGATGTTTGTGTGTGTGCGAAGGACTGTGAAATGTGTGGGTGTGTGTTTCCTTTTTCTGTCTGTGCTATCTCGGAGTTAGTATATATAAGTAGGAGGGTGTGGGAGGTGCAGCCCCCCACATGGGGGTGCAGGGGTGCATGCCCCCCGCTTACATGTAGTGTACTTTTGTTTGTTTGTGTTTTTGTGATGTGTGTGTTGTGTTTGTTGTAGTGTGGGTTGGACGATGTATGTGTTGTGTGATGTATGGTTTGTATGTGTTCGTGATTGTGTGTTTCGCGATTGTGTGTTGTCGGGATTATGGATGTTCAACTTTATGATTTCGAAATACTGAAATTTGGTACACCACAAATTCTACAGGTAGTTGGAATGTTGTTAGAAGGAGCAATAGGAATAGGAATAAAGTAGGGGGGTCTGACACTCAACCTACAAATGCTACTAACTTAGTGAATAATGTTAAAAATGATAGCCAGCATTTTTTAGGGAAAGCACCCAACCAAGATCACAGGAAAAAGAACAAGAAATGGAAGAACTAATTGCTGAGACGCTACCCCCTGGTGTCCTTTATCCCCCAGTCATTGTTAAGAATAGAAAAGGGGATTTTACCATCTACAATTTTTCATCACTTACTCTAGAACAAGAGTTAGTCGAGCTGCTTTCATTAGGCAACAACTTTGTTCCTTCAAAATATTTTGATGTTGTTAAAGTTCTTATTGATCTTAAGTGCTTTGTCAGGAAGCTAAATTTAAAATTACTGTTCAACAATTCCAGTAAAGAAGATAATCTTGTTTTAAAGCTCCCAAGCACCTTCAACCCCCCTTTGCATGTAGGCTTACGTATTTTTGAAAATGCCTGCGAATTGGATATTAGACACCTAGATAAAACAAAGGGGGCTAGGAAAAGTACCTTCAACATTACAAAGGAACAGTTACAGGCCCTTAACCAAATAAAAGAATCTTCTGTCAGGGTCATGAAACCCGACAAGGGTGGGGGTCTGGTAGTTTTTGAGAACAACTTGTACAATGAAAAAATGTCATTAGTCTTGGATACACCTGCCTATAATAGTTCATCTCTCAATGAAATGAATATTAACAATCATAGGATTAAGGGTTATTATAGAGACCTTTTTATAGAAGGCAGAATAGACCTTGACACTTACGAATACATTAACATCACACAACCCAGGACGCCCGTCATGTTTGGCATACCCAAGATTCATAAGAATCTTGTGGATCCGCCTATGAGGGCTTTAGTTGATGGGAGATCCTCCATTACCTACCCATCAGCAAAATATATAGATTTTTTGTTAAGCAAATACTTGGAACTCATTCCAAGTATTTGTAAGGACTCTTGGAGTTTTCTTGCCAGCATCAACAACATTGAGTTTGACAGCGCATACAACTTTTTGACAGTCGACGTCGTCGACTTATATACTTCAATACCACACCTGGAGGCCATAGAATGGCTGGAGTTATTGCTGTCGGAATTTAAAGCTCCAAGAGATGAGATCAACAACATTACAGAACTTTTAGATATAGTTCTGTCCTCCAACTTCTTTGTCTTTGGAAAGGACTATTATATCCAGAAGCAGGGCGTAGCAATGGGCTCTCCTTGTGGTGCCATCGTAGCCAATATGTTTATGGCACACTGGGAGAGAGTTTGTCCTGAACCATCCAACATGGAAAGACAGAATATGTCACTACACTAGATTCCTTGATGACATTTTTATTCTGTTTAAGGGCAATGAAGAAGAGGCAAGGTTGTTGATTAATTATTTTAACAACACAACTACATTTCTTAAGTTTACTTCCAAATTTGACACCTGTGAGATAGACTATTTGGATGTCAAACTTAAAAAGGACATAAGGAACCTCAGATTCATTTCATCTATTCACCGTAAGGACACTTACATCAATTCATTCTTACACTACACAAGTGCCCATCCATTTAAACTAAAAAAAGCAATCATCAAAGGACAACTAGTTAGGGCAGTTAGGATGTGTAGTGATTTCAAAGACTTTGAAAAAGAATGTACTGTACTGACTGAATTTTTCTTGAACAGGGGTTACCCACTTCCAGTTATAGAAGAACTAACTCTAGAAGTTACCAACAAAAGACGGAACGGTACCATTTGTCCCTTAATACACAACCAAATAACTACAAATTTGGGAG